>NC_135828.1:4567208-4749708 GCF_964213995.1 Mustelus asterias | reverse complement strand
TCATGACTAAACTGGCATTGCTTCAACTGATAGGTAATGCTCCAAATAAGCTGCAGAGTTGTGTTGAAGTTTTAATGCAGTGTGTGTTGCAATGAGCAGGTCACATACAATGATGAAAGGTTGGAGGAAACATTCATTAACAGATGCATCACTGGGTAGCCACCATCACTCTTCAGATCACCAAAGCACTGGAGTGTGTTCCAAACTACTGAGAGATACCAGCATTCTGAGAATGTTAAACTGGACCAGACCTCCATCCACTCCCCTGACCCTTCACCCTGATCCGTTTGGTTCTAGAACTCTCCTGCTATAGAAATAGGTACAGTGGCCTAGTGCTTATGACTCCCAGAGATTTTGGGCCAGATTCTGGTTGGGGAGCTCAACCTGCCGGTATCACACTGGCAAAACATGTCCTAGATCACGAGATTCTTGCTGGCAGGGTTTTGGGGGCGGCGGGGGGGGGGGGGGGGGGGGGGGGGGTAGGATGGAGTTGGACCCACTAGGCGGCCAGAGGGACAGGCGAGTGCTGAGTCAGGCTGGTTCAAAGACTTGGTTGTTTGTGGGAGCTTGCTGTGCACAAAATGACTGCCATGTATGCTAAATTTGCAAAAGTTATTGCACTTCAATCTTTCTTGGCTGTAAGAGTACTGTGGGATATTTTGGGGGGGTAAGTCCTCTATTAACCCAAGTCTCTCTTTGACATTAGTTGGAGATTGATAGAAGCTATTTGTAAATAATGCTACAGTTGATTTGATTTGATTTGATTTATTATTGTCACATGTATTAGCATACAGTGAAAAATATTGTTTCTTGCGCGCTATACAGACAAAACATACCATTCATAGAGAAGGAAAGGAGAGAGTGCAGAATGTAGTGTTACAGTCATAGCCAGGGTGTAGAGAAAGATCAACTTAGTGTGAGGTAGGTCCATTCAAAAGTCTGATGACAGCAGGGAAGAAGCTGTCCTTGAGTCGATTGGTATGTGACCTCAGGCTGTTGTATCTTTTTCCTGAAGGAAGAAGGTGGAAGAGAGAATGTCCAGAATGCATGAGGTCCTTAATTATGCTGGCTGCTTTTCCCGAGGCAGCGGGAAGTGTAGACAGAGTCAATGGATGGGAGGCTGGTTTGCGTGATGGACTGGGCTACATTCACGACCCTTTTGTACTCAGGAACTCAAGCTCAAAAACAGATGTGGGAAAAAAAATGCAGCGTTTTAATGATGAACCTTGAAAACTAACTGCCTTGTCCCAGGCTGTTGTGGTTGAATGTTGGTGTGTGCTGGCTTGTTGTGTATCACGGTTATTAGCCAGGAATGCTTCACACAAGGTCCATTTTGAAGGAGGTTACGGACCATAATTTTGTGTCCGATAGGCAGATGGAACACCTTATCGTTCAGTCATGACATGTGTCTGTATAACCAAAGTTCCAGCCACCCCAGACATTTGCTGGATTGATAGACTGTGAAGCGCTTAGCTTCAAATTGAGAGAAAACAACAGCTTTCCAAGCTGTGTGAGGATAAAGGGTGATTGGCAAATGGATGTTTACTCCCTGACTCAATATCCACCACAGCTCAGATTTTTCTGATTTGATTTGATTTACTTGATTTTGTCACACAGAAATCATAGAATCATAGAAACTATTGTTAATTGTCGGAAAAACCCTTCTGGCCCACTAATGTCTTTTAGGGAAGGAAATCTGCTGTCCTTACCTGGTCTGGCCTACATGTGACTCCAGAGCCACAGCAATGTTGATGACTCTTAATGTCCTCGGGCAACTAGGGATGGGCAATAAATGCTGGCCCAGCCAGTGACGCCCATGACTGAATTTTTAAAAGATTATTTGATTAATTTTGATTTGATTTATTATTATCACATGTATTAACATACAGTGAAAAGTATTGTTTCTTGCGCGCTATACAGACAAAGCATACCGTTCATAGAGAAGGAAACAAGAGAGTGCAGAATGTAGTGTTACAGTTACAGTTACAGTTACTAGAGTGTAGAGAAAGATCAATTAATGCAAGGTAAGTCCATTCAAAAGTCTGACAGCAGCAGGGAAGAAACTGTTCTTGAGTTGGTTGGTACGTGACTTCAGACTTTTGTATCTTTTTCCCGAAGGAAGAAGGTGGAAGAGAGAATGTCCGGGGTGCGTGGGGTCCTTAATTATGCTGGCTGCTTTGCCGAGGCAGCGGAAAGTGTAAACAGAGTCAATGGATGGGAGGCTGGTTTGCGTGATGGATTGGGCTACATTCACGACCTTTGTAGTTCCTTGCGGTCTTGGGCAGAGCAGAAGCCATACCAAGCTGTGATACAACCAGAAAGAATGCTTTCTATGGTGCATCTGTAAAGGTTGGTGAGAGTCGTAGTGGACATGCCAATTTTCCTTAGTCTTCTGAGAAAGTAGAGGCTTTGGTGGGCTTTCTTAACTATAGTGTCGGCATGGGGGGGACCAGGACAGGTTGTTGGTGATCTGGACACTTAAACTTGAAGCTTCCCGTAGTAGAATTCAACTATTCGTTTGACCAACAAATGGTTGAATTCTGTGTGACGGTGAGGTACAAAGGCTGACACTGTTTTGTTGAGATGGTAAACCAAGGTCCCACTATCCAGATAGTTTCGGTGGACGGTGAGGATCTCGAGAGACAAGTTGAAGAAAAACAGTGAGTTCTCGATAAGTTCTGTCCAAAAACTTTCCGCAATCAACACAACCAAAAATGGATGGTCCAGTCATTTATCTCATTGCTGTTCACGGAATTTTACTTTGCAGACATTGGTTGACACTTCTTTGCCGTTGGACAATGGCCTCCTGCACTTAAAATAATCAATTGTTTGTGAGGTGACCAGTGCTAAATCTGATCATCCTGGGCTGATGGGTGGTATAAATAAAGATGCTCTTTTAACCAAATGGAGAGCTTTACCTTTATTCCTTTCTCATGAAGGAATTTATCCTCCAGTCAAGGCCCATAGGGCCCTATCAAAGGCAACAGAAGCGGGAGACATGAGAACATGCACAAAACCAGAGGTGACATTCTGGGCTGAATTTTCCCGACACGTCTACCCAAGGTTCGGCCGATCCCGCCCGAGGCCAATGGAGAATACCGTTCTCCAAGCCTCGACCGCCACCGGAATCGGGGTGGGCGTGCCGGTAAAATTCCAGCCTATGGGCTGGTAATCCAGAGGCTCAGACTAATGCTCTGGGGAAATGGCTTCAACTCCCACTATCAGCTGGTAAGTTTTAATTTTATCCAATTGAAAGCTGGTCTCGGTATCATCAATTGTCATAGGATCTTAGAATCCTTACAGTCTAAATTGCTAAATTTGCTAAATGCTAAATGCTAAATTGACCCTTAGTGCCCAAAGATGTGTAGGTTTAGTGGATTGGCCATGCTAAATTGCCCCTTAGTGTCCAAAGATTGTACAAAGAATCCCTACAGTGCAGAAGGAGGCCATTCAGCCCATTGGAGTCTGCACCAACAACAATCCCACCCAGGCCCTATCCCTGCAATCCGTGCATTTACCCTGCTAGTCCCCTTTACACTAAGGGGCAATTTAGCATGGCCAATCAACCTAACCCACACATCTTTGGAGTGTGGGAGGAAACCGGAGCACCCAGAGGAAACCCACGCAGACATGGGGAGAATGTGCAAACTCCACACAGACAGTAACCCAAGCCGGGAATTGAACCCGGGTCCATGGCACTGTGAGGCAACAGTGTCATAGAGGTTTACAGAATGGAAACAGGCCCTTCGGCCCACCTTGTCCATGCTGCCCTTTTTTTTAAAAACCCCTAAGCTAATCCCAATTGCCCACATTTGGTCCATATCCCTCTATCCCCATCGTACCCATGTAACTATCTAAATGCTTTTTAAAAGATAAAATTGTATCCGCCTCTACTACTACCTCTGGCAGCTTGTTCCAGACACTCACCACCCTCTGTGTGAAAAAATTGCCCCTCTGGACCCTTTTGTATCTCTCCCCTCTCACCTTAATCCTATGCCCTCTAGTTTTAGACTCCTCTACCTTTGGGAACAGATATTGACAATCTACCTTGTCTATGCCCCTCATTATTTTATAGACCTCTATAAGGTCACCCTCAGCCTCCTACGCTCCAGAGAAAAAAGTCCCAGTCTATTCAGCCTCTCCTTATAAATCAAGTCCCGGTAGCATCCTAGTAAATCTTTTCTGCACTCTTTCTAGTTTAATAATATCCTTTCTATAATAGGGTGACCAGAATTGCACACAGTATTCCAAGTGTAGCCTTACCAATGTCTTGTACAACTGCAACAAGACGTCCCAACTCCTGTATTCAATGTTCTGACCGATGAAACCAAGCATGCCGAATGCCTTCTTCACCACTCTGTCCACCTGTGACTCCACTTTCAAGGAGCTATGAACATGTACCCCTAGGTCTCTTTGTTCTGTAACTCTCCCCAGCGCCCTACCATTGACTGAGTAAGTCCTGCCCTGGTTCAATCTATCAAGATGCATCACCTCGCATTTGTCTAAATTAAACTCCATCTGTCATTCGTCAGCCCACTGGCCAATTGATTAAGATCCCGTTGTAATTGGAGATAACTTTCTTCACTGTCCACTATGCCACCAATCTTGGTGTCATCTGCAAACTTACTAACCATGCCCCCTATATTCTCATCCAATAATGCTAACCAGTGTGCCACTGTGCCGCCCTTTACAGAGGGAGCATTGTCATCGAACCATCGATTGTTGTAAAAAGCCCAATCACTGGTGTCCATTAAGGAATGAAATCTGCCGTCCTTACCCGGTTTGGTCTATATGTGACTCCATACCGCACAGCAATTCTTGCGGGAGGCACGGCCTTCTGAAGCTACTCAGTTAGACGGGCAACAAATGTTGACCTTGCCAGGGACGGCCACGTCCCAGGGAAGAATAAATTAAAGTTCCTGGGGACAACTTGGGTTTGACATTTGGGAAGGGGACAGGAAAGGGAGGGGGGGAGGGGTGGGGGGGGGGTGGTGGGTGGGGCGGGGGCAAACTAAAAGGATTGATGGAGTTGAGACCCAAGAAAAGAAGGGATTGAACATGGTTGGATCTTGTTTTAGCGCAGTGAGGAAATACAGAGGGAGCATTGTCTGTTTTTATAGGGGGGGAATCTGGGACAAAGAAAGATGTTTGCAGAGGAGTCAGTTCTTGGCTGAAGATGTTATCAGTTGAACCGTGCTGGCTTTATTATGTAAGTAAAGCTTGGGATCTTATTTCCTTCCTCTGACCTTTCCTTCCACAATTTATCCAAACCCCATAGTGACTATTGTAATGTATTGCTTTTACCACAACCAGCAGAAAAGCTCACTTTAATATTAAAGCTGCAATTAAGTTAACAACTAGCTACCGACTGGACAAATGAGTCAACCTGCAAGCTAATGTTCAGAAAATAGCAGCAGGCGGCTGCAAAACTCAGCAGAGATGTACAACCCGCCTCCAATTTGCTATTGGTCACTTCATGCTATCAATAACAATTTATCACCTTTAACATAATAATACATCAATTCCGAGGAGCGTCACAAAGTAAAATTAGACACTGGGCCACATAAGGCGATACAGTTTAAGGTTAAAGTTTATTTACTGATGTCACAAGTCGGCTTACATTAACACTGCAATGAAGTTACTGTGAAAATCCCCTCATCGCCACACTCTGGCACCTGTTCGGGTACACTGAGAGAGAATTTAGCACGGCCAATGCACCTAACCAGCACGTCTTTCGGACTGTGGAAGGAAACCAGAGCACCCGGAGGAAACCCACGCAGACACGGGGAGAACGTGCAGACTCCACACAGACAGTGACCCGAGCCGGGAATTGAACCTGGTTCCCTGGTGCTGTGAGGCAGCAGTGCTAACCACTGTGCCACCGTGCCGCCCACAGCTATTGGAGCAGATGGCCAACAGTTTGGACAAAGAGGTCGGTTTAAAGTATTTCTTGTCAGAGAAAAGATAGATGGTGAGGCAGAGAGGTTCAGGGAGGGAGTTCCGTAGATTTGGGCCTTGGGGCTGCTTCAGTGAAGCAGTTAAGCTCAGGGATGATCACCAGGCCGTATTTAGGATAATGCAAATACTTTGAAGGGTTTTGTGGGTTGGAGGAGGTCATGGGATGAGCACCAATGAGAAGATCTACCCCAGTGAACTCAGTCATTGCTTTATCCCTTGATTCTGGGATATTATTAATCTTCACTTCATCATAAATTGACATGAGAGAAAGGCAGTGTTGACAATGAACAGAAGGAGTATTGTGAAGTGAGAGAGGAGCTGGAGTGTGTAGGTGAGAGGAGCATTGCAGGGCAGGGCATAAACCTTCTCTCCTAACCCATCCACAAGTGCTCGAGATAACAAGAGATTCCACCCTCTCAGATTAATGTGGCTTTGTTGGTGGTTAGAAAAAAGAACTAAGAACAGTACAGCCCTCAAGCCTGCGCCAATCATGTTGTCCTATCTCGGCCAACCACCAGAATCCCTCTATTCCCCATCTGTTCATGTGTCTATCCAGATAAGTCTTAAATGTCACTAACGTGTCTGCCTCAACCACCTCACTTGGCAGTGCATTCCAGGCCCCCACCACCTTCTGTGTAAAAAACTTCCCCCACACATCTCCACTGAACCTTTCCCCCCTTACCTTGAACTTGTGCCCCCTTGTAATTGTCATTTCTGCCCTGGGAAAAAGTTTCTAACTGTTCACCTTATCCATACCCCTCATAATTTTATAAACTTCTATCAGGTCATCCCTCAGCCTCCATCTTTCCAGGGAGACCAATCCCACTTTATTCAATCTCTCCTCATAGCTAATACCCTCCATACCAGGCAACATCCTGGTAAACCCTTTCTGCACTCTCTCCAAAGGTTAGGAGTATAGTCAGAAACAATCGGAATATCTCAAACTGAGAACAGAGGACAGGTTTCAAACTAACCTGAACCAGACCACCACAAATGAGGTACCTTTACTCATGCATCATGTAAGTTTGGTGGCAATGTCCTCACATTCTTCAGTTCATTTAAACATAAGGGCGGCGCGGTGGCACAGTGGTTGGCACTGCTGCCTCACAGTGCCAGGGACCCGTGTTCGAACTTTAATTAGTTGAAGGGCCAGTTGCGAGGGGCCACAAGTTAAAAGTGAGGAGTGGGAGATTTAAGGGGGATTTGAGGAAAAACCTTTTTACCCAGAGGGTGGTGACGGCCTGGAATGCGCTGCCTGGGAGGGTGGTGGAGGCGGGATGCCTCACATCCTTTAAAAAGTACCTGGATGAGTACTTGGTACGCCATAACATTCAAGGCTATGGGCCAAGTGCTGGCAAGTGGGATTAGATGGGCAGGTCAGGGCCTTTAATGCATCGGTGCAAACTCAATGGGCCGAAGGGCCTCTTCTGCACTGTCGTACTCTGTGATTCTGTGATTCCTGGCTTGGGTCATTGTCTGTGTGGAATCTGCACGTTCTCCCTGTGTCTGCATGGGTTTCCTCCGGGTGCTCCAGTTTCCTCCCACAGTCCGAAAGACATGCTGGTTAGGGTGCATTGACCCAAACAGGCATCGGAGTGTGGTGACTAGGAGAATTTCACAGTAACTTCATTGCAGTGTTAATGTAAGCCTATTTGTGACAATAATAAATAACCTTTAAACCTAAATGTCATTGGTATCTTAGTACCAGAGAAAATATTACCCTCCACTAACCCCCTTACAAATACATGATAAAGAGTTACAATGAGTTACTTAATTTCTCATGTCCTAAGCTGATTTATTTTTCGTCCAGTTACGTGGAAGCATAGAGGACCAAACTGATTGATTGAGAGCCAGTTTGCTTGTCAGCTAATGGCTAAACTCCCCACCGAACCCCAGGATAAATGAGCCCAAAACTCCGATTATTAAATATGTTGTTAAAAAAACAAGAGGGAAAAAAAAGCCTTCTACATTTGCCAACCCATGTATAGCCCGAAGGATCACATTAACAATCCTGAAATACTGTTGTCTGGATTAAACTGGATTCTGTTTTCATTAATTCTTGCAATGTTATTTTATAAAGTTTTTTTTAATGATGATAATGGGACAGTAAAACACAAGTTGAAAGGGCAGTTATATTAGAGACATTCTTTTAAAAGAAAATCAAACATTCAGCGTACACATTTCTGCCTATTAATTATATTACAAGAATGCCTTGCATCAAATCCAGATGTTGGCAGTCCGAACGGAATGGAGAATCAACTGGTATAAAGATGTAAAGAATGACAAACCGTTATGTTCTCAGACAACGTGAGGTCAATTCAAAAACCTTCTAGAAACTGTTAGCAGTAATGCCCTTCGAGCAGACAACACGGCATGATTCTCACAAACAGTAGTTTGACCATCGGCAGGTGATCTGTTGTTCCGATGTTGATGGAGGGACACAATTTGGCCAAGACGCCAGGGAGAGCTCCTCTGCTCTTCTCCACATCACTTCTTCACAATAGCATTGTGGGATCTTCTATCTCTAACTGAGGACAAACAGCTCCATGGTTTAAGAACATAACAACTAGGAGCAGGAGTAGGCCATCTGGCCCCTCGAGCCTGCCCTCGCCATTCAACAAGATCATGGCTGATCTTTTTGTGGACTCAGCTCCACTTACCCGCCCGCTCACCATAACCCTTCATTCCTTTACTTATCAAAGATTTATCTATCCTTGCCTTAAAAACATTCAATGAGGTAGCCTCAACTGCTTCACTGGGCAGGGAATTCCACAGATTCACAACCCTTTGGGTGAAGAAGTTCCTCCTCAACTCAGTCCTAAATCTGCTTCCCCTTGCTTTGAGGCCATGCCCCCTAGAGTTCTAGTTTCAACCACCAATGGAAACAACTTCCCTGCTTCTATCTTATCGATTCCCTTCATAATCTTATATGTTTCTATAAGATCTCCCCTCATTCTTCTGAATTCCAATGAGTATAGCCCCAGTCTACTCAGTCTCTCCTCATAAGCCAACCCTCTCAACTCCAGAATCAACCTAGTGAATCTCCTCTGCACCCTGGGTCCCTGGCGCTGTGAGGCAGCAGTGCTAACCACTGTGCCACCGTGCCGTCCTTATGTTTAAATGAATAGAAGAATGTGGGGACATTGCCACCAAACCAACATGATGCATGGGTAAAGGAGGGAATATATATTTTCTGAATTGCAAGGACTGCAGAACTTCTCAATGTGCAGTCTATCAGTGTGCTTAACCTCATTTGTGGTGGTCTGGTTCAGGTCCAGTATATCCTTTCTCAAGTAAGGAGACCAAAACTGTACAGAGTACTCCAGATGTGGCCTCATCAGCACCTTATACAGCTGCAACATAACCTCCCTGTTTTTAAACTCCATCCCTCTAGCAATGAAGGACAAAATTCCATTTGCCTTCTTAATTACCTGCTGCACCTGCAAACCAACTTTTTGTGATTCATGCACAAGGACACCCAGGTCCCTCTGCACATTATGAGATAATTGGACGCTTGCTTACAATTAATTTTAAATTTTCAGCTCTTTTCAGCATCTGTACCAATGAATCAATGTTGGTCCAGCAACCAATCATAACACCAGGGTCATCCCCACAGCGTCACGTAGACATTTAACAGGATGAGAAGTCACACGACACCAGGTTATAGTCCAACAGGTTTATTTGGAATGGCAAGCTTTCGGAGCGCTGCTCCTTCATCAGGTGAAGTGACTAACGGCATAACAGATTTAACAGGACTTTCTTGAATACCAATACTTCCAAAAATACTCTGCAAATTCCTTGATTCATCATTCTAAGCTCAAGAGGTTTATTGGTGTCGAGTTGGTTAAAAGCTGTGACGTCATCAGTGTGTGGTCATTCATCCTCCAATCATCGGGTGAGTCCCCGATAGTGTAATTATCCATAGTGAGTGACAGCTTCCAATCACAAGGCTGCCCGCACCAAATCATTTCAATCCCTTTCTACATTTCGCCACGAAATATGTTCAATTTGCTCAAAATCAGCAAATTCTTCCCCACTTTGCCGCTTCAATGTCATCGTTTCAGTCTCTCTGCTGGAATATCTTATCTAATGCATGATCAAAGTTGATTTTCTAGGCAGACATTCTGCTGGTTGATATCAGTCGACTAACTTCAATCGAGTGGTTCATGTATAAGGCATATCCCCTCATTCTGCAATCTATGTTTGCCCGTGATGGTTCATCCTGAACTGCGTTCAATGTGAAAGTGCCTTTTCTTTTTCAAAAATAACTCAGATCTGATAAACGTGGCTACCAGGATTTTGCCTCCTCCTTTCGGTTAACTTGACATCATTTCATCCACATTGCGTCCTGAGGCATAATCCCATTCCTTTGTTGCCATTTTAAGTATTTATTTCAGCACTTTCCCATTTTCCTGGTCTCTTTAGACTATGACTGGCCCCTTTAACTCCAAAGATGTTCGGGTTAGGTGGATTGGCCATGCTAAATTGCCCCTTAGTGCCCCGGGATGTGTAGGTTAGAGGGATTAGCGGGGTAAATGTGCAGGGTTGTGGGGATAGAGCCTGGGTGGGATTGTGGTGGGTGCAGACTCAATGGGCCGGATGGCCTCCTTCTGCGCTGTAAGGTTTCTATAATGGTGATTGGGTGACCCCTGTACAGAACTCTGCCTGTGCTGCTCTTTGACTGGGAGCTTTGTCTGTGTCGGTGGTTTGGGGTTGTTCATTCTTCATTTTTCCTATTTTTCCTATGGCCTTCGCCCAAGTTTTACAGCTGAGATTGGTCATTTTTGTGTATGAGGGACCATAGGATCTAACCAGACTGAAGCCATCATGCAATCCCATTTGGATCACTACAAGTTGATTCCAGGGTTTCAGTCTGGAATGATTATAGTCAGGCAATTCTATCAGAATTCTATCAGAAACATTTTTTGAAGTTAGGAGAATCAATAATATTAACATGTAATTCATGGGGGGGGGCAAACTTGCAACTTCTACCGCAGGACAAGGGTAGTAGATACATGGGAACACCAGCACCAGCAAGTACCCCTCTAAGTCACTCAGTTGTAGGTGTCCAGATCACCAACAACCTGTCCTGGTCCCCCCCATGCTGACACTATAGTTAAGAAAGCCCACCAACGCCTCTACTTTCTCAGAAGACGAAGGAAATTTGGCATGTCAGCTACAACTCTCACCAACTTTTACAGATGCACCATAGAAAGCATTCTTTCTGGTTGTATCACAACTTGATCTGGCTCCTGCTCTGCCCAAGATTGCAAGGATCTACAAAAGATCGTGAATGTAGCCCAATCCATCATGCAAACCAGCCTCCCATCCATTGACCCTGTCTATATTTCCCGCTGCCTCGGCAAAGCAGCCAGCATAATTAAGGACCCCATGCACCCCGGACATTCTCTCTTCCTCCTTCTTCCTTCGGGAAAAAGATACAAAAGCCTGAGGTCACGTACCAACCGACTCAAGAACAGCTTCTTCCCTGCTGCTGTCAGACTTTTGAATGGACCTACCTTGCATTAAGTTGATCTTTCTCTACACCCCAGATATGACTGTAACGCTACATTCTGCACTCTCTCCTTTCCTTCTCTATGAACGGTATGTTTTGTCTATATAGCGCGCAAGAAACAATACTTTTCACTGTATATGATAATACATGTTACAATAATAAATCAAATCAAAAATCCTGACTTGGAAATATATCACTCATTCCTTCACTGTCGCTGGGTCAAAATCATGGAACTCCCTCCCTGGGAACAGTGTGGGTGTACCTACACCACATGGACTACGGATGTTCAAGAAGGCAGCTCACCACCACCTTCTCAAGGGCAGTTAGCGACGGGCAATAAATGTTGGCCTGGCCAGTGATACCCACATCCCACGATCGAATCAAAAAAGTGTACAACACCTGAAATGGTTGTCCTCAACATTCCTAAATATCGCATTGTTCACTAACGATAACGGACAGTAAGTCATCTCACAACACCAGGTTAAAGTCCAACAGGTTTATTTGGAATCGCGAGCTTTCAGAGCGCTGCTCCTTCCTCAGTGAGACTTCTTACTGTGCGAACCCCAGTCCAACGCCAGCATCTCCACATCATGAATAACGGACAGGCAACTGAGGTTGGGCAATGAATGTTGGTCCAGCAACAATGCCCCATGAACAAATAAATAAATAAATACAAATACTGGGGATGATTTGCCCATTGCCCGTGGTTATGTGATGTGTCATCTGCAATACTTGAATGAGTTCTGACCTACATGCATTATCCACGATGTTTTGAGGTGTTTTTTGTAATTTTCTAATAAATGCTGCCCGCAATTTGATGGCATAATTACTGCTCGCTCTTCCTCTGCAGTCACTGCTGGTCTCTTTTTGTGTGTGTGACAGCACTGACTGCACTCTTCATTGGTTGTGAAGTACTTTGGGATGTTCTTAGAACATAAAAGGTTGATTCATAAGTGAAAGTTCTTTCTTCTCCCCGTACAAATGGAAAAGACATTTTAAAAAGTGCCAAACATTTTCGATAGCACTCTTTATCCATCTTTGGAGCATTAGTCCATTTGTGCCCCAATTATTCCCATTAAGCTGAGCAGACCTTGGTGAGTGTGCTTTCTGAGAGGTTCAAGAGGATTATTATCCCAATAACTTCAGAGCACGCTTACATTACCAGCCCGGTTCATTCTCTTTCCTGCTTTTTATTTGACAAACTGAAGGAAGATGCTTCCTGGATTCAAGATGCACAGTCTCATAGAATCATAGAATCCTTACAGTGCAGAAGGAGGCCATTCGGCCCATCAAGTCTGCACCGACTTGCCAAAAGAATATCCCACCCAGGCCCTTTCCTCCACCTTATCCCCATAACCCCATGCATTTAGCATGGCCAATCTACCTAACTGGAACATTGGATGCTAAGAGGCAACTTAGCATGGCCAATCCACCTGAACTGCACACCTTTGGATATGAAGGGGCAATTTAGCATGGCAAATCCACCTAACCTTCACATCTTTGGATATGAAGGGGCAATTTAGCATGGCAAATCCACCTAACCTTCACATCTTTGGATATGAAGCGGCAATTTAGCATGGCAAATCCACCTAACCTGCACATCTTTGGATTGTGGGAGGAAACCGGAGCACCCGGAGGAATCCCACGCAGATACGGGGAGAACCTGCAGATTCCACACAGACAGTCACCCAAGATCGGAATCGACCTCGGGTCCCTGGCACTGTGAGGCAGCAGTGCTAACCACTGTGCCCTCCACATTCCTATTCAATGCAAATGTCACAAGTAAGATGGCATTGCTTCAACTGATAGGTAATGCTCCAAATAAGCTGCAGAGTTGTGTTGAAGTTTTAATGCAGTGTGTGCTGCAATGGGCAGGTCACGTACAATGATGAAAGGTTGGAGGAAACATTCTTTAACAGATGCATCACTGGGTAGCCACCATCACTCTTCAGATCACCAAAGCATTGGAGTGTGTTCCAAACTACTGAGAGATACCAGCATTCTGAGAATGTTAAACTGGACCAGACCTCCATCCACTCCCCTGACCCTTCACCCTGATCCATTCGGCTCTTTGGGCCACTTAGAACTCTCCTGCTATAGAAATAAGTACAGTGGCCTAGTGCTTATGACTCCCAGAGATTTTGGGCCAGATTCTGGCTGGGTAGCTCGACCCGCCAGTACCACACTGGCAAAACATGTCCCAGATCACAAGATTCTTGCTCGCAGGGTTTGGGGGGAGAGGGGGTGGGATGGAGTTGGGCCCACCAACCACGTAAGTGGCCACAGGGACAGGCGAGTGCCGAGTTGGGCTGGTTCAAAGATATGCCTCCATCGTGTCTTAGAAGGCTTTAGGTCTTCAAGCTCCTGCCCTACTATCCTCCTCACACCCCTCAACACCCACCCACCCTCATGCCCCTCATGCCCTCTATACCAAATGAATGTCAACTGATGCCCCCTTGTTCTGGATTGGAAATAGATCTATCCTGTCTGTCCTTTTGAGAGACAATAATCCATTGATCACTCACATTGTAATAGTCAACAGGCAATGTCACAAGAAAGCCTTGTTAGTTCACCTACTAATGTTTCCAAGAGTAGTTTCTTTATTCTTGGCAGATGCCCCGACTTGGCATCACCTATAAGGAACACCATTGATCGGGACAACCTGTGAGGAAATGACAGCTCCCAAACATCTGCCCATTTACTGATTGTGGAAATCAGCCTCACGCATCAGGAGGGACGGGTTGGCAAGAGAATGTCGAGAGACCGTGGGAATTATTCATTCTGCTTACCAACATTTTATTGACTTTTTATGAAGACGAGACCACACAGAGACACCCATTGGTTACCTGAATGTCAGAACATTCATTGCAGTTAGGGCCTCCCCTGGTCACTCCGCCTCACACAATGGAAGCGAGTTCGCCACAGAGTGAATACTTCAGTGCCTTGATCCAAAACACAATGACTAACAACATGTCGCAACATAGCAAGGCGCACTGAAACCTCAGCTCGGGGCGACGGGAGGGAGGAATTTGAGAAACTGCCCTTCGTCAGCTGTACTGATGGCAAGAACTCCACAAACACTGACTCCATTTCCTCCCAAGGGGTTACAGCTTGGTTAAGCAACGAGAAATTGTCACCACTCCACACAACCTTCACACGCTCCTTTACTTACTCCCCTGTAAGCATTACAAGTCACCTTCCTCCCTTTTAATTTCGGGTTCAGCGCGGATAATTGAGAAATCCCCCGCTGCCATTTTAACCGGAGTTCCAGCTTTTCCCTCCCTCTAGGCATGCTGACAGTTTGTCTCCATGTTAAATAAGCCGTCACTGCACGCTCGTTCATGAACTATTTAGACCATCGCCATGTATCTTGGACATGAGAAGCTGCTTTAAGGACAGTCGATGTACATTTACAAGAAAATCGATGAAAAAGAGGTGCTTTGAAAACGTTATTGATTCTTTAATTGTGCTGTGGAAGGCTGCGTTAATGTTTCTGCTCTGACATTCACAGACACGGTCCGTACTCTTTGAAATCCGAGCCTCCTAAACATGTTCGACCACTGCACTTCTATATTGAACGCTGCAGCTTGGAGTCATGACTTAATAATGTGATCGTGTTATGCTGCTTGCAAAACCAGGGCAAATTAATATGCAGGTTGTTCCCTTTTGAAAACAAGGATGGCTTGACAGCTGAAGCTGCGGCCAGGGGTTTGGCAGGGTGGGGTTTGGCAGGGTAGGAGTGGGGAAGACCCTTGTGTCGTGAGCAACAAAAGACCAGAGACTTGAGTACAGAACCCAGGCTGACACTGCAGTGCCCATGCTGAGGGCTCCCACACTGTCAGAGGTGCTGTTTTACAGGTGAAGCCTTGTCTGCCCTCACGGCATGTTAAAGATCCCCCCGCGGCATTGAAGAGCAGCGGAACTCTCCCCCCACTGTCCCGGGACCAATATTTATCCCTTAATCAGCACAGCACTGTGGCACAGAGGTTAGCACTGCTGCCTCACAGCGTCAGGGACCCGGGTTCAATTCCAGTTTCGGGTCACTGTCTGTGTGGAGTTTGCACGTTCTCCCCGTGTCTGCATGGGTTTCCTCTGGATGCTCCGGCTTCCTCAGTATTAACAGCTCACTCGAAATTGTTCCACAACAACTGCAGGAGATACAATCATAGATCCCGACAGTGCAAAAGGAGGCCATTTGGCCCATCGGGCCAGAACCGACAACAATCCCACCCAGGCCCTATCCCCGTAACCCCACCCATTTACCCTCCTAGTCCTCCTGACATTAAGAGGCAATCAATGTAGCCAATCAACCTAACCCATACATTTTTGGAGTGTGGGAGGAAACCGGAGCACCCGGAGGAAACCCACACAGCCACAGGGAGAACGTGCAAACTCCACACATACAGTGACCCGAGGCCAGAATCGAACCCGGGTCCCTGGTGTTGTGAGGCAGCAGCGCTAACCACTGTGCCACCCAAGATGGCAGCCAAGAAGGCAGCACTGCGGTTTTCAGAGGAATCCCTCACCAGGATGCTGGATGGAATGGAGCAAACGGAGGACACACCCCGCTCCAGGATACTGCATTCCAGCGGGGTCACCACCTCCCTCCGCCCCTCTCTATCCCCCACCCCACCCCCCACCAGCCCCCCAGCTCCCCCGCCTGGGATGCAGTGGCAACCCTGATCATTGCAAGCACACTCCAGCAGAAGACGGGGAAGCAGTGTTGGAAGAAGATGAATGATCTTCTTCACTCGGCCAGGGTAAGTCTCCAGTCTCCCACTGGACCCCCTCGCTCACCCCTCGCACACTCAATCCTCTCTCTCACTCAGCCACCTTGGACATTGCCAACACCGGGCACCAAGTTTCCCTCCCTCCCTCCCTCCCTCCCTCCCTCCCACAATCACCATGTTCCCCCAGCCTCAATGCTCCTCACACTCCAGCTCCCACCCAAGCCCCAGGCCTGCCACAGCTCAGCAACGCTATTTTTAAAGGGCTCCCACGTCATCCCGACTGGGGAAATCTTAGCCCACAGTGTGCCACCATGACCAGAACTCCCAGATGTAAGGAAGGACCCTGGTTTGCAGTAGGCTTCTTTCATAATGCCCGCTCAGGAGAGCAGGTTAAAATTATAAATGGTGAGACTCTGGCAGGCAAGCAACCCAGACAATTGGAACTGGATTGGGTCGAGCTTAGTTTCAGATTCAGCCTCTTTCTGATATCTGATGATGAACTGCTTTAGTTAAGGGCAAATTAAATGGGGAAATATTTCCTTCACCCTGCAGCCATGGCTGGACCGTCTGTAATGTTTGCACAGCCTTGTAAACCTAATACCCATTAAAAGGGAGTGCTTATCCAGCCCATAAGTGCATTACGGCCTGTTTCTAATTACTGTTGGATTTCTAAAGACTCCTGTTATGGGTTGCTGTAAGAAGTAATGTGTAATGTTTCTGTAATGGCTTTCGCTATTGTACACACTGGTTGTTTTAGTCTGCAGAGTTTTGTGAATGCTGAATAACTGTGGGGAGGAAAGAAAAAACCATTTTTCTGGCCACTGAACTGCTATTAAGGCACAGGGGACCTCTCAGATAGATACTGACAAGGTTAATAGTGCTTTGTGCAGTCCCTGGACAATTCTACGGCAGTACATTGACTCTCCATCTCCCTAAATTAATAACTTTATCATTTTTCAGCAGGTGAACTATACGCCGCTCCTGCTGGAGTTTTCGATGTGGTTCTCAATGCTTTTCAAAATTATCCACACTATTTAAAACACGTCCAACTGCGGTTCAATTTTCGTTTAATTCCCTTCCCTAAACCTCTCTACTTCGCCACCCTCCTTTGAAAACTACCTCCCCAACTGGACTTGTGATGGTGTGCCCAAGTTCAACGTCACACTTTACATGACATGTTATGATGCTTTTTTACAAAATGATGTGTTTTTTACGGCATGCAAGGTACTATATAAATGCAAATTGTTGTTGTGTTGATACAATTTGAATATATGAAAACTAAATTTTAACTGCGAATATGTCACGGTGGCACATGGTTAGCACTGCTACCTCACAGCGCCAGGGACCCAGGTTCAATTCTGGCCTTGGGTGACTGTGCAGAGTTTACACGTTCTCCCTGTCTCTGTATAGGTTTCACCCGGGTGCTCCGGTTTCCTTCCACACTCTGAAGATTTGATTTGATTTTGGTTTTATTTATTATTCTCACATGTATTACCATACAGTGAAAAGGATTGTTTCTTGCGCGCTTTACAGACAAAGCATACCGTTCATAGAGAAGGAAAGGAGAGAGTGCAGAATGTAGTGTTACAGTCATAGCTAGAGTGTAGAGAAAGTAAAACTCAATGCAAGTTAGGTCCATTCAAAAGTCTGATGGCAGCAGGGAAGAAGCTGTTCTTGAGTCGGTTGGTACATGACCTCAGACTTTTGTATCTTTTTCCCGACAGAAGAAGGTGGAAGAGAGAATGTCCGGGGTGCGTGGGGTCCTTAATTATGCTGGCTGCTTTGCCGAGGCAGCGGGAAGTGTAGGCAGAGTCAATGGATGGGAGGCTGGTTTGCGTGATGGATTGAGCTACATTCACGAACCTTTGTAGTTCCTTGCGGTCTTGGACAGAGCAGGTGCCATACCAAGCTGTGATACATCCAGAAATAATGCTTTCTATGGTGCATCTGTAAAAGTTGGTGAGAGGCGTAGCGGACATGCCAAATTTCCTCAGTCTTCTGAGAAAGTAGAGGCGTTGGTGGGCTTTCTTGTTCAAGTTAGGTGGATTGGCCGTGCTAAATTGCCCCTTAGTGTCAGGGAGATTAGCAGGCTAAATATGTGGGGTTATGGGAATAGGGCCTGAGTAGGATTGTTGTCAGTGCAGGCTAGATGGGCCGAATGGCCTTCTACGATTCTACAGTGCAAAATGGCACAGTTTGGCATCCCCTTTACAAACCACATTCGTACTGACGGCTGATTAACTCTCACTGTTTCTTTTTGCCCATTAATAAATTAAAATTAACCCTTTCTGATTTCAGCAGGTCAGTCCAGGAACTGCACATTTTAAACATTCAGGAAAATGGGAGCTCGGGATGAGGAGAGCAAAAAGGCAAATTCTACTGGCTGTTCCAGCTTAGTAGGTAAATGTAGCCAGGAATATGGGAACAAGGCAGAGGAATAATGGAATCCTACAGTGCAGAAGGAGGCCATTCGGCCCATCGAATCTGGACTGACCACAATCCCACCCAGGCCCTCTTCCCATAACCCCACGCATTTACCCTGGCTAGTCCCCCTGACACTAAGGGACAATCTTAGCATGGCCAAACCACCTAACCCGCACATCTATGGAAGGAAACCGGAGCACCCGGAGGAAACCCACGCAGACACGGGGAGAATATGCAAACTCCTCACAGACAGTGACCCAAGCCAGGAATCGAACCTGGATCCCTGGCACTGTGAGGCAGCAGTGCTAACCACTGTGCCACCATATGATACAAATCAGTTAGGAGCAAAGCTGAAGGGCTGAATGTCCTCCCCATGTTCCAATGCTCCTTCTCTCTGGTGAACCGTGTCCCTTTCTTGCACACTTTTTGTGGATGTGTGTGTGCGATGCTCAATTTTGATTCTCTTGCCTATCTGACGGCACAATGCAGTCTCACAGTACAGTGCTTACTTAATGGAGGCCAATTTGGAAGTTCAGTCAATGTAACAAAAAGCACAGTAAACTGTGAAGATGAATGGCTTAAAGCAGCCGGCTGATGCAGTCCAATATATCACCAGCACAGAGAAACACGGGAGTCAACTCTTCCTAATGTGCTAACTCCTAATCTCAAATGGACGAGGGAAGTGGCAGGAGAGGCAGTGTCTCCCGAGAGGATAAGTTACTAAATCAGGACAGCTCATTCGAGAGCAATATCCCTGTGCGTGTGTGTTGGGAACTGATTCCCATTTAGTTCAGCCTGGAATAGAGATGGAATCTTCAGATGTCGGAGTGTAAGAGGGGGGAGTGTTTGATCAAACTGTGGTTTAAGTTGGCAGGGCTAAGACTGAATGAATCCTGCTCCATCTGGGAAACAAAGTGCTCATCTGGCCGAGGGGTTTGTTCCATTACAGCAGAGGGACGTGCAAGGGAGTGAGGTTTTTCCCGAGCTGGTTGCGCCGAGCATCAGTTCCTGTGGTTTGGGATTTCAGGCAGACATGTGTCAAACACCTTCCGTTTGCCAAGAACTCAACATAGAGACATCAGTGCACAATTCCGATTATGCCAAGAATTGCCCGGCACAGAATGAGGCCATTCAGCCCATTCCGTCTGTGCCAGCTCTGCGATCATGTTGTACGTTCATGAAACCACATCGCTAAGTGTTCTATTTTCATGCCTTTTGAAATATCTTCATACGGGAGTGTGAGTGCCGCTGGTGAGGCAAGTATTTATTGCCCTTTGTTAATTGTGTTGGAGAAGGGGGTGGTTGCCAATGTCTTGAAACACTGTAGTCCATCTAGTGTAGGTAAACCCACAGTGCAGTTAGGAATTTGTCCCAGCGACGCAGACTGAATTCATATATAGTTCCAAATCAGGATGGCTTGTTAAGTTTAAGCTGATTGGCCATGCTAAATTTACCCTACTGACAGGGGGGTTAACAGGGTAAATGAGGGTTACGGAAATAGGGGCTGGGTGGGTGGTGGTCAGTACAGACTTGATGGGCCGAATGGCCTGCTTCTGTACTGTAGGGATTCTACGATTTATTAGTCACAAGTAGGCTTACATTAACACTGCAATGAAGTTACTATGAAAACCCCTAGTCGCCACACTCTGGCGCCTGTTCGGGTACACTGAGGGAGAATTTAGCATGGCCAATGCACCCTAACCAGCACGTCTTTTGGACTGTGGGAGGAAACCGGAGCACCCAGAGAAAACCCACGCAGACACGGGCAGAACGTGCAAACTCTGCACAGACAGTGACCCAAGCCGGGAATCAAACCCAGGTCCCTGGAGCTTAAGGCAGCAGTGCTAACAACTGTGTCACCATGTTACCCACTTGTGAGGGGAACCTGCAGGTGTTGGTGCTTCCCTTGTTCTTCTAGAAATCCTCCTCATACATCCCTTTGACAGAGGAAAGGGAAGGGATTTTGCACACAATAGAACGAACAGAACCAATTGTATCAGCTCACTTCCATCAACTTTCCCGTACATTGATGTTCAAACCAAAGTCTTGAATTACTCAGACTCTCTGACCCTGAAACACACTTTTTTTTATACTTTCATGGAATTTGGGCATTGCTGGCTAGGCCAACATTTATTGCCCATCCCTCAATGTCCTTGAGAAGGTAGTGGTGAACCACCTTCTGAATCACTCCAATCCCTGTGGTGTAGGTACACTGATGTGGAGATGCCGGCGTTGGACTGGGGTAAACACAGTAAGAAGTCTCACAACACCAGGTTAAAGTCCAACAGGTTTATTTGGTAGCAAAAGCAGCGCTCTGAAAGCTAGTGGCTTTAACTACCAAATAAACCTGTTGGACTTTAACCTGATGTTGTGAGACTTCTTACTGTGTCGGTACACTCACACTGCTGTCAGCGAGTGAATTCCAGGATTTTGACCCAGCGACAGTGAAGCAACAGAGAAATAGTTCAGGATGGTGAATGGCTTGGCGGGAAACTTCCAGGAGATGTTCCCATGTGTCTGCTGCCCTTGTCCTGGATGGTAGAGGCTGTGGGTTTGGAAGGTGTTGTCAAAGAAACCTTTGTGAGTTGATGCAATTGATCTTGTCGATCATACACATTGCTGCCACTGTGCATCGGTGGTGGAGGGAGTGAATGTTTAAGGTACTGGATGGCTAATCAAGTGAGCTGTTTTGTCCTGAACGATGTCTGGTTACCGGAGTGTTATTGAGTTCTTCCTCAATGTGGGAGGAGACCTGTTTGCAAAGATCGATGAACCTTATACCACACGAGCAACACAGCTCAGCAGAAGAAAGCCCAGATAGCCCTTGATTCTTCACCCAACCAAGTTCATGGCTTTCCCAAAGGCCATTCCTGAGCAAGTCTTCAAAGGGACCACCCTGTGAAGTCAATATCTCGTCCTGGTTTCACCACACTCCTTTCTAAAACTGTAGGAATTCTGTGGGCAGAGTTTTCCGACCACCGCCAGGTCCTCCGGTCCTGCCAGAAGTCAATGGGCCTTTGGTTGGCCCTCACATCCCGCTAAGCAGGACCTGCCAAGGTTGGGCTGGAAAATCCCAGCCTACGTCTGTGTATTGTTTAATTAGCGATAAAATAACTGTGATCGGAAGGCCCCTAATGAGTGAGACACAGAGCCAATTCCCCTCACACAATTAATGGGGCAAACATTCAACATCACAAATCTATGGATCATTCCCAATCCCAGGAATTCAGTTTAAATATTGCGCTTTTGGCAGTTTGAGATGGCATAAAATAATGAATCTGTTCCACTGAAATTTTAACTCCAGCCCACACCACAGCCCAACAAATTGGGAGATAGCGCGCCGCTAATCATTAGTTTACAGTTGAATGTGTTTTGTTGCATTGTATCTAATTGCAGAGGAGGAACTCTCAATTCTGAGCTTTCAAGATTCAATCCCATTTCTTCAGCTGAGACACCGTCATCATTAACATCTTAGATATCAAGGCAGCCATCAGCATGTCCCGGTTATTACTCGACCGACAAACAATGGTGATCCATTACCATGGCATCCTACTCAAATAAAGGTCAATAAATGTCTACAAAAGGCAGTTTTGGGCAGAAGTTCATTCTATTATTCTTTTTTTCAATCATTCATGGGACATGGGCGTCACCGGCTGGCCAACATTTATTGCCCATCCCTAGTTGCTCGAGGGCAGTTGCGAGTCAACCACATTGCTGTGGCTCTGGAGTCACATGTAGGCCAGACCAGGTAAGGGCGGCAGATTTCCTTCCCTAAAGGGACATTAGTGACTTAGTGATTAGTGACCTGATGGGTTTTTCCAACAATCGACAATGGTTTCGTGGTCATCAGTAGATTCTTAATTCCAGATAATTTTATTGAATTCAAATTCCAGCACAGCGCCAGGAACCCGGGTTCGATTCCCAGCTTGGGTCACTGCGTGTGTAGTTTGCACGTTCTCCCCGTGTCAACGTGGGTTTCCTCCGGGTGCTCTGGTTTCCTCCCAATGTCCAAAAGACGTGCTGGTTAGGTGTATTGGCCATGCTAAATTCTCCCTCAGTGTACCTGAGTCACTCCAATCCCTGTGGTGTAGGTGCCAGAGTGTGGCGATTAAGGGATTTTCACAGTAATTTCATTGCAGTGTTAATGTAAGCCTACTTGTGACACTAATAAATTAACTCAAACTAAATGTTCCTCGCTACAAGCAGGAAATCTATCTCATTACCTCACTCCGAAAATCTCTCTTTCTCACACCTGGTTTGGAGACTTACCTGGATTTGTGTTAGTCACAGTGACGGGAGTGTGTCTGATAGGAAGTCCCTGTTGGAAATAAAGCGGACCCCCATTCTGTGCCCTTGCACTTGACAGCAACTCATTTCAAATAAAGTTAATGCAGTTATCTGACTGCAGTTGTTTGCATGTGATTGTAATTTATCCGAACAGTGTAGGCTCAACTAACACCGCCACATTTCTCGGAGGCTTATTCATTTGTGTAAATAACTCCAGGATGAGTAGAAGGAATTATATTATAAGCGACACGCACGTCAAGGGAGTGCCAGGTTATTGATGGATTTGTAAAGGTCAATTAAGGCCACCCAGTTATTTATCTAATATTATGTGCATAGCTGATGAAATGAGCGGCGCAGCAGTGTTGTGGATTTATGGAGAAATCGTCTTCTCAATTGCTCAGGCGGGACAGGGACTGCACACGTTCTCCAAAAGCATCATGGCTGGAATTTTCCAACCGTTCACGCCGGCGGGATTTTCCCATCCTGCTGCAGTGGACGGAGATCTGGCTTGTCGGCAAACTCTCCGTCTTCGCTGTAGCGGGAGCGTGGCGCGAATGGGTGGTAAAATCTCTGTTGTTTCCCATCAATAAATGCTGGCCCAACCAGCGATGCCCACATCCCGTGAATGAATTTTTAAAAAGGGCCTTAAGTTTCCTGAATTGCGACAGTAACTACAACTCAAATTGTACTCTGTTGGTTTTGAACTGCTTCAAGGATGGTTAGGATCCTGAGAGGTGCTATATAAATGCAAGCCTTTCTTTCATAGGTTAAAGTCGATGGAGGTTTGGAGGAAGATCGATGGAGTTCGATGAAAGTCGAAGGGTAGGGGGTTTTAGTTTAGTCGGGCAGCACGGTCGGTCAGGCTTGGAGGGCCGAAGGGCCCGTTCCTGTGCCATAATTTTCTTTGTTCTTTGTTCTGCCCAATTTTTCAGCAGTAAGTTTAAATTAACTTTATTTTAAAATATTAGCACCGTGGCTTTAGAAATAGGATTGGGACTTGGGCCATACTGCCCCTCGAGCCTGCTCTGCCATTTAATAATGCCATAAGAACATAGGGACTAGGAGCAGAAGGAGGAAAATTCAGCCCTTCGAGCCTGCTCCGCCATTCATTCAGATCATGGCTGATCTCTCCCTGATCTCAAATCCAGCTCCCTACCTGTTCCCCATATCCCTTTATCCCTTTTTTTTCATAGAATCCGTACGGTTCAGAAGGAGACCATTCTGCACATCGAGTCTGCACCGACAACAATCCCACCCAGGCCCGATCTCCGTAACCCGGTATTTACCCTGCTGGTCCCCCTGACACTAAGGGGCAATTTATCACGGCCAATCAACCTAACTTACACATCTTTGGACTATGGGAGGAAACCAGACACCCAGAGGAAACCCACGCGGACACGAGGAGAATGTGCAAACTCCACACAGACAGTGACCCGAGGCTGGAATTGAACCCGGGTTCCTGGCGCTGTGAGGCAGCAGTGTTAACCACTGTGCCACCATGCTGTCCCTAAATTTTAATGGAAATATATTCTATCTCCTTCTTGAAACCATGGTTGATCTTTCACCATGGGGGTGACACAGTGGCACAATGGTTAGCACTGCTGCCTCACAGCGCCAGGGACCTGGGTTCAATTCCCGGCTTGGGTCACTGTCTGTGTGGAGTTTGCACATTCTCCCCGTGTCTGCATAGGTTTCGTCCGTGTGCTCCAGTTTCCTCCCACAGTCCAAAAATGTGCAGGTTATATTGATTGGATATGCTAAATTAACCCTTAGTGTCTCGGGCTGTGATAGGTTAGAGGGATTAACAGGGTAACTAAGCGGGGATAGGGCCCAGGTGGGAGCCTTGTCGGTGCAGACTCGATGGGCCGAATGGCCTCCTTCAGCACTGCAGGGTTTCTATGATTCACCTTCACTTTCTGTTGGATCCACATACCCCATGATCCTGCAGAGCCCAAAACTCTGGAAGGATTTCCCAGCCCCGCCATGATGGGCCATACTGCAGGTGATTGAGAAGCCCAGCCAAATTCCATTGAGTTTTGGTGGGACTGGACAATCCCAGAAGCGGACGGGGCTGGAAAATCTGGCCACCTGTCGATCTTAATTTTGGGTATATATAATGAGTGATCATCTCCAGCTCACTTGAATAGAGAATTCTGATCAGTCACCCACCCTGAATGAAGAACATTCTCCTTATCTCAGCCCTGAATAATCCACCCATTGTCCTGACACCGTGCCCCTGGGTCCAAGTGTTCGCAGCCTAGGGAAACAAGTCCTCAGCCTTAACCCTATCAATTCCCCCTTGCAATCAATTAGACAACCACTTATTCTTCTAAACTCCAGCAAGGCCTGACCTGCTTAACCTGTCATTACAGATAGCCCGTTCAATGCTGCTGAGAGATTGCCCACCATTGGGAGAGGCGATGGCCTAGTGGTATTATCGCTAGATTATTAATCCTGGAACTCAGCTAATGTTCTGGGGACCTGGGTTCAAATCCCGCCACGGCAGATGGTGGAATTTAAATTCAAATAAAAAATATCTGGAATTAAGAATCGACTGATGACCATGAAACCATTGTTGATTGTTGGAAAAACCCATCTGCTTCACTGATGTCCTTTAGGGAAGGAAATCTGCCGTCCTTACCCGGTCTGGACTACATGTGACTCCAGAGCCACAGCAATGTGGTTTGCTCTCAACTGCAAACTAGATAACTAGGGATGGGCAATAAATGCTGACCAGCCAGCGACGCCCATGTCCCACAAATGAATTTTTAAAAGTTGTGAAATCTGTCCTTCCCATCAAATGACGAGCAGCCAAGCACATGAAGCAATTGGCATGACTGAATTTGGGCGAGATTTTCTGGCCGCAATCACCCCAAGACCGGAAAATCTCGTCCAAGGTCAACGGACATTTGCATGGTCCTGTCCCGCCCGCTATGGTTCCTGTGGCAGGCAGGACGGGAAAATTCCGCCCTTTGAGTTAACGTTCTCAACCTCATTTTTAAATCCCTCCATGGCTGCCTCCCTCCCTATCTCTGCAACCTCCTCCAGCCCTGAACCCTCGGAGATCTCTCTGCATCCCTCCAATTTTGGCCTCTTGCATGTCCTCGATTTAACCGTTCCACCAGTGAGGGCCTTACCTCCAACTGGCCCTGGTCCTAACCTTTGGGATTCCCTTTGTAAACCTCTCTGGCTCTATCCCCTCCTTTTAAGAGGCTCCTTGAAACCTACCTCTTTGACCGAGCTTTCGGTCACCCTTCCTAATGTGGCTTGATTTCAAATTTTGATGGTCGTTGATGTGAAGGGCCTTCTGGGTGTGTCCACGACACTCGGAGGCAGTGATTGGAGGGTCAACCTGTTCCTCGTTGGACTTGACAGTGCAGCAGTGTGAAATTGTGAGAGGTCTTGACAGCAACAGAGGAATCGTTCTCATCTGTCTTTCTCCTGTGCGCCAGCATTTTGTGAGGAAATTGATTGAAATCAATCTTGAAAGACTTAAATATTTAATTAATTGATTGACTGGCAAGGCAGCAAACGTAAATTAGAGGACAATGAGGTCGGCAGTGCCACGATTAGTAAACTCAGTGGGATAAAATAGCTCTGGCACACTCATTCAACCTAATGCACTGCAATCTCTAATTACCACCCTATACTTAAACCCTCTGCACAATGTCGCTACAACTAATGGACATTAATATTCATGAGCAATCTTCACATTGAACACATCAGATTCTGCAGCTGCTGGTGTTACTGTCATCCAACTATTTCAAAAACCAACAGAGACTCAAGCCAATTGTTGGTTCAGAGATCATGGATAAAGGGCCACAGGGAGATGTCAGAACTCATGCCTGAAACGCCACGGGTATTTTTGGTATTGTCTGTGCCGATACATTTGCTAGTTGGGGAGAATTACCTCGACGCAAACAGACCTTCAAACTCAATCCGAATTCAATGAAGGTCAGCATCGATCATTCAGAGAGTGGCTACAGTACTCGTTTACCCATTCTTTCTTTTTACTCATTCGTGGGACATAGGCGTCTCTGGCTGGCCAGCATTTATTGCCCATCCCTAGTTGCCCTTGAGAAGGTGGTGGTGAGCTGCCTTCTTGAATCGCTGCAGTCTACATGCTACAGGTTGACCCATAATGTTGTTAGGGAGGGCATTCCAGGATTTTGACCCAGCGACTGCAAAGGAGCAGCGATATATTTCCAAGTCAGGATGGTGAGTGGCTTGGAGGGGAACTTGCAGGTGGTGGTGTTCCCATGTATCTGTTGCCTTTGTCCTTCTAGATGGAAGCAGTCGTGGGTTTGGAAGGTGCTGTCTAAGGATCTTTGGTGAACTGCTGCGGTGCATCTTGTAGATAGTACACACTGCTGCTACTGAGCGTCGGTGGTGGAGGGATTGAATCTTTGTGGATGTGGTGCCAATCAAGTGGGGCTGCTTTGTCCTGGATGGTGTCGAGCTTCTTGAGTGTTGTTGGAGGTGCACCCATCCAGGCAAGCGGAGAGTATTCTATCACACTCCTGACTTGTATCTTGAAGATGGTGGGCAGGCTCTGGGGGGTCAGGAGGTGAGTTACTCGCCGCAGTATTCGTAGCCTCTGACCTGCTCTTGTAGCCACTGTGTATATGTGGCGAGTCCAGTTGAGTTTCTGGTCAATGGCAACCCCAAGAATGTTGACAGTGGGGGATTCAGTGACGGTAATCCTAGTTCCAGGTTTGATTGTTTCATTACTCCACTGGCCAGCCTTTGATGTTCCATGCTCTATAAACATGAGCCCATTGAAATTCCTGCTGTCCTTATCCAAGCTCATGCTAAATGCCATTCAGCACTATGCACAATGATTTACACTGATTACTGGTCTGGCAATGACGCAAAGTTATAATTCTCATCCTTGTGTTCTAATCCCTCATGGCCTACCTCCTCCCTCTCTCTGCAACTTCCTCCAGAGTTAAAACTGTCCAACCTCTTTGCTCCTCTAATTTTCGGTCTCTTGTGTAACTCCCATCCCCTTCACCGCACTAGGTGCTGACAACCATCTCACACCTAGGAATTTTGTCCTTAAACTTCTTTGCTTCACATGCCTTGGTCCTTTGTGAAGAAGCTCTTAAAACGCACCCCTTGGACCAAGCATTTCATCTCCTGGAATCCCAATGTTTGTTTCCTTGGCTCTCGGGAGGCAGAACAAACTGAAAGGGCTGAATGGCCCTCTGTCTGATTCTGTGCATGCCATTTGCTACCAAACAAACCTGTTGGACGTTAACCTGGTGTTGTTAAAACTCTTACTGTGATTCTGTGCTCCCAGTGCTTAAGAAACAGCAGTGGGTAAAATTTGGTCATTGTCTCGCCTGCATGCAGAGTTAATGATTGACACAGAAAGCACATCAACTTTTAAGAAGAAGTTATTGATTGAAGGGAAATGGAAAATAGAGAGAAAGGGACAGGCTGAGCCCAGGGGATTGTGAATATTGCTTATGTGGAGAAGAAAGAGAGAAAGAAATGGAAGAATTAGATTTCTAAATCGCTTTTCACTACCTCACAATAACCCAAAGTGCTTCGTAGCTAACCGAGCACTTTATTGAAGTGTAGTCACTGTTTAAATTTAGGGATGATGTGGAGATGCCGGCGTTGGACTGGGGTAAACACAGTAAGAAGTTTAACAACACCAGGTTAAAGTCCAACAGGTTTATTTGGTAGCAAAAGCCACACAAGCTTTCGAGGCTCTAAGCCCCTTCTTCAGGTGAGTGGGAATTCTGTTCACAAACAGAATTTATAAAGACACAGACTCAATTTACATGAATAATGGTTGGAATGCGCATTCCAACCATTATTCATGTAAATTGAGTCTGTGTCTTTATAAATTCTGTTTGTGAACAGAATTCCCACTCACCTGAAGAAGGGGCTTAGAGCCTCGAAAGCTTGTGTGGCTTTTGCTACCAAATAAACCTGTTGGACTTTAACCTGGTGTTGTTAAACTTCTTACTAAATTTAGGGAAACATGGCAGCCAACTTGCACATGCAAGATCCCACAAATGGTAATGAATGGCCCAATGGTGGATGAGGCCAGGACACTGGGAGATCTCCACTGCTCTTCTTTCAAGGACCTGGTTTTAAAACCTGGTTGGCTGTAGAGATTCGCATTCTAATCAGTATTCTATAACTTGATTTTGTGTCTCTGTGCCCTGTTTGAGTGCAGATTTCCACTCCATCTGACGAAGGAGCAGCGCTCCGAAAGCTAATGGCATTTGCTACCAAATAAACCTGTTGGACTTTAACCTGGTGATGTTAAAACTCTTACTGTGTTCACCCCAGTCCAACGCCGGCATCTCCACATCATGACTTCTTTCAAGGAGCCCTGGGGTCTGTTAGATTTTATCTGATAGGCTCTTGTTTGATCAACACCAAGACTGATTGGAAGGGGCGAATGAAGGTGTTGTAATTCCGATGTAATACTGAGTAAAAGTCAATACGAGACATTTTTTAGCAACAGAATGAATCTAAGCAGTGCAATATACACAAAAAGTTAATTCATCATTGATAATTAGGCAACATCGGCAGTCAGACCTGGGGCAGAATTTTTCGCTGGCTCGACCCAAGACTGGAAAATGCAAGCCAAGGTCAATGGACCATTGCATGGTCTGTCCCCGCCCGCTACGATTCCCATGGTGCGTGGGACAGGACAATTCTGCCCCTGGTTTCTGTAATCCAGGGATGTGCTCTATGCCCCGCTATTCCTGCCCCAGAGGAGGTGTTTGGATCTAAATGCTCACACCTCAGTTTATTTCATTTATTCTTTCATGGGATGTGAGCATTCCTGACAAGGCCCAGCATTTGTTGCCCATCCCTAATTGCCCTCGAACTGAGTGGCTTGTTAGGCCATTTCAGAGGGCAGTTGAGAGCCAATCACATTGCTGTGGGTCAGGAGTCTCACGTAGGCCAGGCCAGGTAAGGACAGCAGATTTCCTTCCCTAAAGGACATTGGTGAATCAGATGTATTTTAATAGCAATCAGTGATAGTTGTCATGGTCACCGTTACTTTAAGGACACGGTGGCACAGTGGTTAGCATTGCTGCCTCACAGCGCCAGGGACCAAGGTTCGATTCCAGTTTGGGTCACTGTCTGTGTGGAGTCTGCACATTCTCCCCATGTCTGCGTGGGTTTCCTCCCACACTCCAAAGATAGGTGGATTGGCCATGCTAAATTGCCCCTGAGTGTCAGTGGGACTAGCTAGGGTTATTGAAATAAGGCCTCGGCGGGATTGTAGTCAGTGCAGACTCGATGGGCCGAATGGCCTCTTCTGCGCTGTAGGGATTCTATTTATATTCTTACCATTTTTACATTCCAGATTTAGTCATTGAAGTTAAATTCCACCAGCTGCCGTGGTGGGATTTGAACCCATGTCCCCCAGAGCATTAGCCTGGGCCTGAGGATTACTATTCCAGTGACATTCCCAGCATGCCACCATCTCATGTTTCTTCAGGACATAAGGAAGAGGAGTAGGAATGGCCCCTCTGCCATTCAATAAAAGCATGGCTGACCTTCTATCTCAATGCACCCCGTGCCCATATTCAATCTATCCCTTGATTACCTTTGTAATCGCAGTGGAAAGATTTTTTCCACAGGTTTGAGAGTATTCCTGTTCACCACCTTGGGATGTTTTGCTACGCTTGAAACAATTATGCAACTTGTTGTTGTAGCCCTTAATCGGGGTGCTTCCATTGTACTGGCATTGCATGTGTATAGAAATCCACACAGGACTCATTACTCAATCACCAGCTTTCTTAGGCTAAGACCGATGACAGAGTGTTTACACAAGACCACAAACCTTCAGTGATATTCCCCATTGGCCAATCAGAGGAGAGGGCAATCTGTTCTGATTAGCGGGAATCCCACAGCACCCTCTTACTGTTGTAAATCGGGCACCAAAGCACTTTCACAGCGGAAAGGGTTAACAGTATTTTGATGATCTCTCACTTTTTCTTGAGTTCTGCTTTCACCCCTTAACACCTTCCGCTATTTCACCTCTCTGCCACTATCTGTACCTTCTTTAGTCTTTAACACTATCACAAATGCTTCCTTTGTCTAATGCCCATGATGTCTTTGTCAAATCTCTCCCAGCTCCCACCCACTCTGACGTTCTACCTTGCTCCACCTGCTTCAACCCCTCCCCTTAAATATGATAAAATCCATCACATTTCTCTTTAGCTCTGAAGAAGAGTCATCCAGACTTGAAACGTTAACTCTGTTTCTCTCTCCACAGACGCTGCCAGACCTGCTGAGCTTTTCCAACATTTTCTGTTTTTATTTCAGTGTTTCCATCTTCCTGGGTAGTAATGAAACTTCCCTTTCTCCAATAGGGTGAGGCATCTTTTGCATTTCACTGTATGGACCAGAAAACATCAGCTAACATTCTACTCTATACAAGTAGGTACTCAGAATCACAGAATCACAGAATACGACAGTGCAGAGGAGGCCCTTCAGCCCATCGAGTCTGCACCGACGCATGAAAGATCCTGACCTGCCCACCTAATCTCACTTGCCCAAAGCTTTAAGAGTGTGCCAAGTGCTCATCCAGGTACTTTTTAAAGGATGTGAGGCATCCCACCTCCACCACCCTCCCAGTCAGCGCATTCCAGACCATCACTACCCTCTGAGTAAAAGATTTTTCCTCAAATCCCCCCAAACCTCCCACCCCTCACTTTTAACTTGTGTCCCCTCGTAACTGATCCTTCAACAAAGGGGAACAGCTGCTCCCTATCCACCCTTTCCATGCCTCTCATAATCTTAAACACCTCAATCAGGTCGCCCCTCAGTCTGCTCTGCTCCAGAAAGAACAATCCACGCCTCTCCAACCTCTCTTTATAACTTAAATGTTGCATCCCGGGTAACACCCTGGTAAATCTCCTCTGCATCCCTTCCAGTGCGATCACGTCCTTCCTATAATGTGGTGACCAGAACTGCACACCCTGCTCCAGCTGTGGCCTCACCAAAGTTCTATACAACTCCAACATGACTTCCCTGCTTTTGTAATCTATGTCTCGATTGATAAAGGCAAGTGTGCCATATGCCTTTCTCAGCACCCTATTAACCTGCCTTTCCGCCTTCAGAGATCTGTGCCCTCAAGCTGTGCTTGGCCAATTCGTTATTCCGGTGTCTTTTTGGACACTTCCCCTTCCTGTCAAAATGGGATGAGGGCCAGGTTTCTATTGCCTCAGCGGGGGTGACCACCCTCACTGACCCTTCATCGATCCGGCAAACTCTGCCCCAAAGACTTTCTCCAAAATGAGCCGTGGGACCTCGCTCAGAGCCGATCGAGCGAGCAAAGTTCGGGATCACAGACAACTCCAACGGGAAAAAACCCGATGCCCTCCAAACAAGGGGTGGCAGTTTCATTACTCTGTTTCTGTCTCCTCCTCGAAGAGAGTACGGGCAATTCATGCCTTGTACACCATCGTCAGCAGCCGAGTCTGGCAGATGTTTATTCTTGTATTAAACTAAAGCAGCTGTATGTTTGACACGGAATAAAATGTTGTAAATGTAATGTGTAATTGTAGTGAGGTACCACAGAGTGTCATTGGAAGAAAGTGATCTGTTTTTTGCACTATATATATATATAGGGAACTTTGAACTGCTTTGCAATTTAACTTTTATAACTTTTATGTATGAAGTATATGTCTGAAGAACAAAAATGAAACTGCAGCCCCTTGTTGAGCAGTTAAAATTGTCCTGCACTTTTTCAATGGGAATGTTGTAGTAATTTAACAGTGGGCCAGTCACAATTTCTGTCTTCAAAATACCCTCTAATCTCGGTACACATAATTTCATTTATAGTTCCACGACGTAAAGGCTTTCATTACGGCTTTTGTGGAACAGATGTTGAGATTGTGACATTTTAATTTCACCAACTCTTTCAAACGTGCAGGAAGTCTCCGCGCAGTACAATTAAAATGTTCAAAGTACGTGGGTTTTATATTTCGCAAATGAAAAGAATTCCATTTCCAGGCAGCGCACCACGTGCGCACAACTCTGTTAGTGCTCCCCTGCGCCCGACCCCCACTTCACTGCCAACCTAATGAATTGGCCAACAACAACTGGAATGTATACCGCATCTCTAATGGGGTAAAATGCCCTGAAGGCTCTGCACAGGGGAAATTAGCAAATGAAATTTGACCCCGAGCCACATAAGGCAAATGTTAAGGTCAAGTGACCAAAAACAATGGGTCAGAGAGGTGGATTTTAAGGAGTTTCTACAAAAAGGAGAAACTGCAAAAGGTCGTGAATGCAGCCCAATCCATCAGGCAAACCAGCCCCCCTTCCATTGACTCTGTCTACACTTCCTGCTGCGTCGGCAAAGCAGCCAGCTTAATTGAGGATCCCACGCACCCCGGACATTCTCTCTTCCACCTTCTTCTGCCGGGAAAAAGATAAAATCTGAGGTCGCGTACCAACCGACTCAAGAGCAGCTTATTCCCTGCTTCTTCCCCAGACTTTTGAATGGACCTACCTTGCATTAAGTTGATCTTTCTCTACACCCTAGCTATGACTGTAACACGACATTCTGCACTCTCTCCTTTCCTTCTCTATGAACAGTATGCTCTGTCTGCATAGCGCGCAAGAAACAATACTTTTCACTGTGTGTTAGTACATGTGACAATAATAAATCAAATCAAATCAGTTTCATAACAGAGGAAAGATTAGGCAGTCAATTCCAGAACATAGGGTCCAGGAAGCTGAAGGCATGGCTGCCAATTTTGGAGCAACTAAAATCAAGGATGTGCTAGAGGCCAGATTTCGAGGAGCAAAGATATTTTGGGGTGGGGGTGGTGGTAGTGGGGTGGGGGGGCGGGGGGGTAGCTGTATAGCTGGAGGAGGCAGCCGAGCCATGGATTGACTTGCAAACAAGAATGAGGATTTTTTCAATACAACGGACAGAATTTTCCTGTCCTGCCCACCACAGGAATCATGACCCAAAGATCTGTTGACCTCGGGCGGGGTTTTCCAGCACTGGGGCGAGCATGGCCGGAAAATCCTACCCAACATTTTCACCTTCGTCGCCTGAGGCTTCCCTGAATCCACTGTTTCTGTGACAGCCCAAGGTGTTTGCAGCTTAATTATATTTTCTGTCCGTTTCTACTCATTTGCATAATCTGATCCCACTGTCTCATGACAAGGCGATTGCAGGATTAGGAACAGCTGCGGAATTTGCGGGATGTATTCAGCGAGACAACTGAACTTAAGGAAATTGGTTAGATGGGAGGCAGCGGAGAGTAGGGATTTTGGGTGTGTAGTCCACTCGGCAGAATGTGACAAGTGGCATCCCAGAGACATCTGTACCAGCGCCACAGCTGGTCACTGTATTTATGATGTGGAGATGCCGGCGTTGGACTGGGGTAAACACAGTAAGAAGTTTAACAACACCAGGTTAAAGTCCAACAGGTTTATTTGGTAGCAAAAGCCACACAAGCTTTCGAGGCTCTAAGCCCCTTCTTCAGGTGAGTGGGAATTCTGTTCACAAACAGAACTTATAAAGACACAGACTCAATTTCCATGAATAATAAGTATTCGCATTCCAACCATTATTCATGTAAATTGAGTCTGTGTCTTTATAAGTTCTGTTTGTGAACAGAATTCCCACTCACCTGAAGAAGGGGCTTAGAGCCTCGAAAGCTTGTGTGGCTTTTGCTACCAAATAAACCTGTTGGACTTTAACCTGGTGTTGTTAAACTTCTTACACTGTATTTATAACAGCTTAGGAGGAGTGAGCCATTTATCCAACATTCCTGACTGCACTAAGTTAAACTGCGCAACAAAGACCGTGGATGAGGGCAGAAGGGGCATAAATAGATTGAGTTAGTGAGTGAAACTATGGCAGATGAAGTTATTGAATCATAGAATCCCTACAGTGCTGAAGGAGGCCATTCGGCCCATTGAGTTTGCACCGACAACAATCCCACCCAGGCCCTATCTCCATAACCCCACACATTTACCCTGCTAACCCCCCTGACACTAAGGGGCAATTTAGCATGGCCAATCAACCTAACCCGCACATCTTTGCACTGTGGGAGGAAACCGGAGCACCCGGAGGAAACCCACGCAGACACGGGGAAAACGTACAAACTCCACACAGACAGTGTGACTCGAGGCCGGAATTTGAACCCGGATCCCTGGCTCTGTGAGGCAGCAATGCCAACCACCGTGCCATCCTTGTGGGGAAAGCGTGCATTCATTAATCAAAGGTAGGATAAAGTATGTTCGAATTCATGAGAAGCTAGAAACTGTGGATGAAGAGAGGAATTCAAATATACAAGATCCAAATGACCCTTAAAACCAAACAAATAAATCAAAAGTGGATTTTGTTTGTTCCAGAGCTTATAAGACAATAGAATCATAGAATCCAATAGCTCTGCTGCCTTTCATTCATTTGTCTGTCTGCTAAAAACTTAGGATTGCCTGCTCAATAATTCCAGTCAAACTATCTTTCTGAAGTGTTGTCCCTCCAGGGAGGGGTTTGAGCAACAGGCAGCTGAGAGGTAGAGTTTGAATCATAGAATCATAGAAACCCTACAGTACAGAAAGAGGCCATTCGGCCCATCGAGTCTGCACCGACCACAATCCCACCCAGGCCCTACCCCCATATCCCTACATATTTACCCGCTAATCCCTCTAATCTACGCATCCCAGGACACTAAGGGGCAATTTAGCATGGCCAATCAACCTAACTCGCACATCTTCGGACTGTGGGAGGAAACCGGAGCACCCGGAGGAAACCCCACGCAGACACGAGGAGAATTTGCAAACTCCACACACACAGTTTGGAGGTAAGCAGTCCCTATTTGAAATAGATAAAAGCGGAAGACCCGGAGAGAAAAGGAGAGGCTAATTTGAATTTCATTCACATTGAATTATCATTTACTCAGAGACAATTGGAACGGAGATGAACGTGTTCTGAGGGCCTGCAGTTAAGGTCATGTCGCTCAAACCCTGTGGCCTGTTTTTGTGGCCCAGACGTATCGATTAGTGTTGTGGAGAGGTGTGATGTAACGGAATACAAAGGGGTTATCTGCTGAGCGGGCTGTGGCTGCCTTTCTGTTTATGTGTAACTTGCCGGTCATCCTGCCGAGCCAGTCAATCAAGTGCATCTTATGTGCACTTACACCATCTGAGAAATATGTGCGTCGGCCGCCCCTCTCCTGCTGCAAAGTGACTGCAAAAGCACAATCAGGAGACAGAGCCAGTTGGACCCAGCAAGATACAAGCAATTCCAGATGGACAGACAGGCTTACATTTATGTAACGCCCACCAGAGTTTCCCAAAGTGCTTTACAGTCAATGAGGTGTGCAAACTGATTTCCATGTGTCCCACATTGCAGCACTGGCAGTAACAGGTCACGGGGGGAGTTTTCCCATGGCTGGCGGGCGGGGGAACGAACCATGCAAAGGTCCATTGACCTTGGGTGGGTATTTTCTGGTTTTGGGGTGAATGCGGAGGGTGTGGAACACACTTTGGGATGGTCAGAGGTCACGAATTGCACGATGCAAATGTAATGTGTTCTCTTTTCACATTTACTGCCCATCACGGCAAAATCAGGAAAATAACACCTTTCCACGCAAATACTAGGAGTTCAATTTCTTTGCAATCTTTTTAAGATGCTGCATGTGCCGTGATCACCGTGATCTTCTGAAACTCATTTTCTATCATCGGCAGAGTTCAGAAAAGAATATCCTGAAATGTCCTTCCCCTCAAGTGTTTCCTACCTGGTCACTCCAGGACAGTCCTTGTCTGCTGACTGGCAAGGACCATTGGAGGGACATGATGCGCAAGGCAATATGGAGTGGCTCATTAAATCAGGAGCCCTCTCCTGCCCGTCCATTCCTTTCAGATGACAGGTTATACCAGAGATGGGGGATGTTGATTATGAGGAGAGACTGAGCAGATTGGGTTTGTACTCGTTGGAATTTAGAAGGCTGAGGGGGGATCTTATAGAGACCTATAAGATAATGAAGGGGCTGGATAGGGTAGAGGTGGAGAGATTCTTTCCACTTAGAAAGGAAGCTAGAACTAGAGGGCACAGCCTCAAAATAAAGGGGGGTCAGTTTAGGACAGAGTTGAGGAGGAAGTTCTTCTCTCAGAGGGTGGTGAATCTCTGGAATTCTCTGCCCACTGAAGTGGTGGAGGCTACCTCGTTGAATATGTTTAAATCACGGATAGATGGATTCCTGATCGGTAAGGGAATTAGGGGTTATGGGGATCAGGCGGGTAAGTGGAACTGATCCACTTCAGATCAGCCATGATCTTATTGAATGGCGGGGCAGACTCGAGGGGCTAGATGGCCTACTCCTGCTCCTATTTCTTATGTTCTTATGTTGTTGCCTTCTCTGTTATCTTAATGCTCTTGTAGAAATAAGTGTTTGCAGCCACCGAAACAATCATTTAAGTTCATAGTCATAGTCTAAAAGCCTAAGGGTGAAAGTGTTTCACTGTTTGATCTGATTTGATTTATTATTGTCATATGTATGAGGGTGGTGAATGTCTGGAACGCGCTGCTCGGGGAGGTGGTGGGAGCAGATACGATAGCGGTGTTTAAGGGGCAACTAGATGAATACATGAATAGGATGGGAATGGAAGGATACGGACTCTAAGTGCATACGGTTTTAGTTTAGGCAGGTCTAATCCATCAGGCAAACCAGCCTCCCATCCATTGACTCTGTCTACACTTCCCGCTGCCTCGGCAAAGCAGCCAGCGTAATTAAGGACCTCACGCACCCCGGACATTCTCTCCTCCACCTTCTTCCATCGGGATAAAGATACAAAAGTCTGAGGTCACGTACCAACCGACTCAAGAACAGCTTCTTCCCTGCTGCTGTCAGACTTTTGAATGGACTTACCTTGCCTTAAGTTGATCTTTCTCTACACCCTAGCTATGACTGTAACACTACATTCTGCACTCTCTCCTTTCCTTCTCTACGAACGGTATGCATTGTCTGTATAGCGCGCAAGAAACAATACTTTTCACTGTATGTTAATACATGTGACAATAATAAATCAAACCAAATCAAGTCAAAATGATCGGTGCAGGCTTGGAGGGCCAAGGGGTCTGTTCCTGTGCTGTGCTGCTCTTTGTTCTTTGTATTGGGATATAGTGAAAAGCTTTGGGGGCGATTGTCCCAAAAACATTCTAAGTGTCGAATTCACGTAAAAACTGGAGTAAATGGTGCTGTTTTTTTCAGCGGGAGTTTCAAAAAGAATCTCCGAAATTCTGTGCCCTGTAGAGTGCACTGGCATGAATCAGTCCAACAAGCTGTGGGCAGGGCCTAATCCCGCTGGAGAGGCCGGCAGCATGGCGCTGAACAGGCCACTGCGCATGCCCCGATCCGTCAGCGCCAAGATCGACACATGCGCAATGGCCCCGCACTGCCGGCCTCCTGATTGCTGGCCAGCCCCACGGCCCCCGCATCACCGGCCGTGCAACCCCCCCACCCACCGGGGGTCTTTATCCCAGATTTCCAGCAGCTGCAGTGCTTTGCTTTGGTTGGCAACCATCAGAATAGCAGTTTAGTCCACACAGCCCGAGAGAGGCCCGCGTGACCTTTTAATCTCTTTAATTCTCTTTAATCATAGAATCCCTACAGTGCAGAAGGAGGCCATTTGGCCCATCGAGTCTGCACCGCCAACAATACCACCCCAGGCCTTATCCCCACAACCCCACACATTTACCCTGCTAACCCCTCTAATCTACACATCACGGGACACTAAGAGGCCATTTAGCACGGCCAATCAACCTAACCCGCACACCTTTGGACTGTGGGAGGAAACCGGAGCACCCGGAGGAAACCCACGCAGACACGGGGAGAACGTGCAGACTCCACACAGACAGTGACCCAAGCTGGGAATTGAACCTGGGTCTCTGGCGCTGTGAGGCAGCAGTGCTAACCACTGTGCCACCGCAATGGCACTGAACTACAGACTGAAGGCAACCAACCACTTATGCCCATTCATGCCGACTTTTCCCATGCGGTCTCTCAGGCTTAGCTCAGAAGTTTTCTCCCCTGAGCAGCTGAAATAGATCGTAGCCCATTCCCAGGAAAGGGAATCTTACCCATTCCTCAGCCGTTAGAAGCACCATCTTGTTTGCTTTCAAAACTTGGTGCAACAGAAGGCCAATGGAGCATCGATAGGCAGACGGTCAGAGTTCACAGGGAGGTCTATTAATCTGACATGGCTGCTCTGGGTCCATGGAAAGAGGCACTGGGGGGAGGCAGCTTTCCTGTGAGCTCAGTGCCTGAGCTTTAGCAAGGCCAAATCTCATCACAAACTGTCAACGCCTTGGGTTCGTTGGACAATGGGTCCTTTTGAGTGCACAGCAGTGTGGATAATTAAATATGGAAAAATATCAATTGATATAATTGAGTATTCTCCTAATTAAGATTCCTGGCATTCTCCTTGGCTACTAATTGGTTGGTTCCACTGTTTATTGTGCGGCAGGCTCTGAATGAGGCCGCAACTCTCAATTCCAGATGAATAAGTGGGGAAAATTAACACTGACAGGGCAGGGAGGGGGGCAGGGGGACGCGGGGGGGAGGATCTGAGTTGGGTCGAGCTGTGAACGACACGGTGTGGTAATAGGAATGGAAATTGGTTTTGACAAGTTAAGACAATCAGAAATAATGCCTGCCTTTCAGAGGGCAAAGTGAGAACGAAGGAACACTATGAGATAATGAAGAGGATTGGCAGTGTCAGAATCCAGTTGGTGCTGGCGAGATGCGAGAGTGCGGTGAAGACCTGATTGTGGGGGCAAGGGGGAGTGGGGGGGGGGGGGGGGGAGGTGGTGGTGAGATCCCACAGTGCCAGCTCAAGTCGAATAATAAAGATTGAAAGTGAGGGTCACAGGCTTCAAGGGAGTTCCGTGGGAGGGCAAGTATGTTGGTGAAACTATCGGCTGGAACTGCTCCCGACACTTCCAACATAAATAAAGAACTTCCTTTCGAAGAGACGGATCAAATGCCAACGAGAAAGAAGTTGTGTTTACTTAGCGCCCATATCCTGTGGAGTTTCACTCAAGCATAATCAATTCAGATTTGATACTGAGCTACATAATGAAATATCCGGACAGCTGCCAATCGTGGAGCGTTCAAAAAAAATGGGGAGGCTACAGAGGTCAGAATTGGCAGAGATGTGAAACTAGGCTGGAGTGTTAGCTGGGTGGATATGATCTTGACTAGAATTGCAATCTATCAGAACACTGCAGATTGTTACTGCTTTCACAGGCAGTATCTTCCAACATCAGTTTCACATCATTGTCCATGTGGAAATTAATTTTGTGAACATTGCTCATCAGTTTTAAAAAATATATAAATAAATGATTTGATTTGATTTGTTATTGTCACAGGAATTGGGATAGAGTGAAAAGTATTGTTTCTTGCAAGCTATACATACTGTTTGTAGAGTACATAGGGGAGAAGGAAAGGAGAGGGTGCAGAATATAGTGTTGTAGTTACCAATAGCATGTAGAGAAAGATCAACTTAATATAAGGTAGGTCCATTCAAAAGTCTGATGGCAGCAGGGAAGAAGCTGTTCTTGAATCGGTTGGTACGTGACGTCAGACTTTTGTATCTTTTTCCCGATAGAAGAAGGTGGAAGAGAGAATGTCCGGGGTGCGTGAGGTCCTTAATTATGCTGGCTGCTTTGCTGAGGAAGCGGGAAATAACAGTAAAATAAGGAAAATTACCCTATCAAAGAGTTCTAACTTGAACTAAAATATTTATTAAAAACTATTCCATTGCATTAAAATAATCAGTCAGTGAGCTCCTTGTGTGTGTATCCTCATCAGTACATCAAACTCCTGTTAACTCCTGGGGACGGCACGGTGGCACAGTGGTTAGCACTGCGGCCTCACAGCGCCAGGGACCCGGGTTCGATTCCCAGCTTGGGTGACTGTTGTGGAGTCTGCACGTTCTCCCCGTGACTGCATGGGTTTCCTCTGGGTGCTCTGCCCACACTCCGAAAAACGTGCTGGTTAGTTGCATTGGCCATGCTAAATTCTCCCTCAGTGTACCTGAACAGGCGCTGGAGTGTGGTGACTAGGGGATTTTCACAGTAACTTCATTGCAGTGTTAATGCAAGCCTACTTGTGGCACTAATAAATAATTAAACTTTATAAACTAAACTTCTCATAGAGAAAGGCACGACTGAATTCAGGAACTGATTTGTCCCGTATCTGAGGGACTGTATCCCATATCCGAGGGCCTTTTCCCTGGCCAGTAAGAGACAAGGGGTGATTCTCATTGTTCACAATAGTCTTAGCCTTCTGTCAAAGTTCTTCAAGAGCAGATCTGGTCGGGAGAGATCTGCTCATCAAATGCCTTTTCTGTCTGGTTCAATAATCTCTGTACCCTTAAAGAGTCAGTTTTCCAAAAGCACCAGTGCTCGATGAGACATCTAAAAGCAATAGCCCTCTCAACTACAGCCAGCTAGAAGGGTTTCATGAATGTCAGATCTGCTGGAAAGGATGTTAATTTTCTGAGGCAGTGTAATCTTGTATGCCTCTTGGCCATCGCATCAGTACACTGTTGCTTCCATTTCAGCTTGTCATCTACTTTGACACCCAGATACTTATAGTTAGTAACTAGTTTTGAAATCCACATCATAACCTCCACAGGAACAATATCATTAGTTGGCTTTTTCCGTGGGCGGGATTCTCCGGCCTCTCAGCCGCATGTTTCCCGCCAGCAGGAGGTGGCGCGTTGGTTGCTAGTGGCGGGATTCTCTGGTCCCGCTGCTGTCAATGGGAATTCCCAATGGACTCACCCCATGCCTGCGGGAAACCCCCCAGGCAGGGGTGCGCTGCCGGCGAGACTGGAGAACCCCACCGGCGTGAATGGCCAGAGAATTCCAGTCTATACCTGGTTTTTTTGTCTTGTTTTCTTTTAATTTCAGAGAATTGTCCAGCAGTTACCTGGGAATGTCCTGTCGTCTTCAGCTTTGCTTCACAAAGGCACTCAAAATACTTCCGAAAGCGCAATACAAGAAAGCTCACAATATCTTCTAATGCAGAAGGAGGTCACTCGGCCCATCGTTCCTATGCTGACTCTTTGGAAGAGCTATCCAATTAGACCCACTCATTTGGGATTGGGTGTGAAGTTGATGGTGAGATTTCCAGAGTGAAAATGTCTCTCTTCATGCCTCATTCCTGAAGCATTGGGTGAATGACTGACTCACAAAGCCACTCACCTACCCAAAACTGGCTCAGTGTTCAAATCAGGACCACCTATTTCCATACAGTTTTGGTCCCCTTATCTGAGGAAGGATGTTCTTCCTCTGGAGGGAGTGCAGAGAACATTCACCGGACTGATTCCGGGGATGGCAGGACACATGGATGAGGAGAGATTGAGTTGGTTAGGATTATATTCAGTGGAGTTCAGAAGAATAAGGGGGATTTCATAGAAATCTATAAAATTCTAACAGGACTAGACAGGGTAGATACAGGAAGGATGTTCCCAATGGTGGGGGTGTCCAGAACCAGGGGGGGGGTCACAATCTGAGGATACAGGGCAGACAGTTTAGGACAGAGATAAGGAGAAATCTCTTCACCCAGAGAATGGTCAACCTATGGAATTTGCAATATATGAATGATGATCGTAATTCATGCATTCAATCATACTGAGTGATGGAACAGGCTCAAAGGGCTGATATAAGCCGTGTTTGTGAACCTACCTCCTCTCACCTGATGAAGGAGCAGCGCTCCGAAAGCTCGTGATTCCAAATAAACCTGTTGGACTTTAACCTGGTGTTGTGGGACTTCTTACTACTTGAACAGATAGAGAGTTCACTCCTGGGGGACGGTTAATCAGCTGGATCGAGATCGGTTCCAAGTTCCCAGGATGTCCCAGAATCTCGAGAACAACGTTTCATCAACTTCAGCACCAATTGAGAGATTAGTGGCAGTGATGCCGATGAGACAATGACGTGGGCCATCACTCCCATATCAGAAATGTTTATTTGCAATAGCTTAATGCTTCTGTTTCAGCGGTGGACGAAAGGAACGTGTGTAAGGGGTTCAAACTTTTACTCCCTAATCTATTGCTCAGGCACGGCAGCACACTAGCGCCCGCCTCATGTGAATGCAAAGAATCCCACGCTGCTGTCCCACGACAGAATTCAGAGGGATCTGGGTGTCCTCCGTGAATCACATAGGGCTAGTATGCAGGTACAGCAAGAAATTAGGAAAGCCAGTGGAATGGTATTGTTTAGTATGAGAGGAATTGATTGCAAAAGTAGAGAGGCTATGGTCCAGTTGTACTGGTGAGGTCACATCTGGAGTTTTGCAGACAGTATTGGTGTCCTTATTTAGGGCACGGTGTAAGTGCGCCAGAAGCAGTTCAGAGAAGGTTTTCCAGACTAATACAGCAAGGGGTAGGTTGTCTTATGAGGAAAGGTTGGACAGGCTAGACTTATATCCACTGGAGTTAAAAAGAGTAAGAGGCGACTTGACTGAGATCCTGGGGAATATTGTTGGGTGGATGTGGAGAGGATGTTTCCTCTTGTGGAGAACTAGAGTCACTGTTTAATAATAAGGGGTCACTCATTTAAGATGGAGGTGAGGAGACATTTTTTTCTTTCAGAGGGTGGTGAGTCTCTGGAACTCTCTCAGTGGGAGCAGAGTGTTTGAATATTTTTCAGGCTGAGCTAGATAGGTTCTTGCTCAAAAAAGGGGTGAAAGGTTATTGGGGGTCGGCAGGAAGGAGGGGTCATGATTACAATGAGATCAGCCATGATCTTATTGAATGGGGGAGCAGGCTCGAGGAGCTGAGTGGCCTACTCCTGCTCCTAATTCCCACATGTTTGTATGTGTCCTAGTCAATATTTATCCTTCAATTAAAATCACACAAAAAAGTTAACTGGCCATTGCCACATTTTTGACTGTGGAACTTGCTGTGCCTAAATGGGTTGCATGTGTAGGAGATACAACAGCGACTACTAACCACACCTCAAAAACAACTATTGGGCTGTAAAGCACTCTGAGATGTCCTGACATTGTGGAGGGTGCCACAGAAATGCAAATCTCTCTCTTCTAGTCAAATTATTTTCAGTTACCGGCAAACGTTCACAGAATCACAGAATATTACATTATAGGAAGGACGTGAACGCACTGGAGGGGGTGCAGAGGAGATTCACCAGGAGGCTGCCTGGGATGGAATATTAAGTTATGAAGAGAGGTTGGATAGGCTTGGGTTTTTTTCATTCGAACAGCGAAGACTGAGGGGCAACCTGATTGAGATGTACAAGATTATGAGGAGCATGGACAGGGTGGATAGGGAGCAGCCGTTCCCCTTAGTTGAAGGGTCAGTTACAAGGGGACACAAGTTAAAAGTGAGGGGTGAGAGGTTTAGGGGGGATTTGAGGAAAAGCTCTTTTACTCAGAAAGGTGGTGATGGTCTGCAATGCGCTGCCTGGGAGGGCGGTGGAGGCGGGATAGAACCATAGAACCATAGAAAATTACAGCTCAGAAACAGGCCTTTTGGCCCTTCTTGTCTGTGCCGAACCATTTTATGCCTAGTCCCACTGACCTGCACTTGGACCATATCCCTCCACACCCCTCTCATCCATGAACCCGTCCAAGTTTTTCTTAAATGTTAAAAGTGACCCCCACATTTACCACTTTATCCAGCAGCTCATTCCACACTCCCACCACTCTCTGCGTGAAGAAGCCCCCCCTAATATTCCCCTTAAACTTTTCTCCTTTCACCCTTAACCCATGCCCTCTGGTTTTTTTCTCCCCTAGCCTCAGCGGAAAAAGCCTGCTTGCATTCACTCTATCTATACCCATCAAAATCTTATACACCTCTATCAAATCTCCCCTCAATCTTCTACGCTCCAGGGAATAAAGTCCCAACCTATTCAATCTCTCTCTGTAACTCAGCTTCTCAAGTCCCGGCAACATCCTTGTGAACCTTCTCTGCACTCTTTCAATCTTATTTACATCCTTCCTGTAACTAAGTGACCAAAACTGTACACAATACTCCAAATTCGGCCTCACCAATGCCTTATATAACCTTACCATAACACTCCAACTTTTATACTCGATACTCCGATTTATAAAGGCCGATGTACCAAAGGCACTCTTTACGACCCTATCCACCTGTGACGTCACTTTTAGGGAATTCTGCACCTGTATTCCCAGATCCCTCTGTTCAACTGCACTCTTCAGAGTCCTACCATTTACCCTGTACGTTCTTCTTTGGTTTGTCCTTCACATCCTTTAGGAAGCCTCACATCCTTTAGGAAGTACCTGGATTAGTACTTGGCTTGGGTCACTGTCTGTGTGGAGTTTGCGTATTCTCCCCATGTCTGTGTGAGTTTCCCCCGGGTGCTCCGCTTTCCTCCCACAGTCCAAAGATGTGCGGGTTAGGTGGATTGGCCATACTAAATTGCCCTAGTGTCATGGGGGGCTAGCTGGAGTAAATGCAAGGGGTTATGGGGATAGGGCCTGGATGGGATTGTGGTCAGTGCAGACTGGATGGGCCTAATGGCCTCCTTCTGCACTGTAGGATTCAATGATTCTATGATAACATTCAAGGCTATGGGCCAAGTGCTGGCAAGTGGGATTAGGTGGGCAGGTCAGGGCCTTTCATGTGTCGGTGCAGACTCAATAGGCTGAAGGGCCTCTTCTGCACTGTAGTATTCTGTGATTCTGTGATTCTGCTACAGTGCAGAAGAGGCCCTTCATAATCTAGAACACCCCAATCAGGTCGCCCCTCAGTCTTCTCTGATCCAGAGAAAGCATTAACTCACAATGCTTTTGAAATGAAGTTAATAAACAAAATTATCATTGTTCAATCTCAGACTCGCCTCTCTTATGCCCCTGGGAACAATTATCACTCCAATCGCCACACTGAGGGCGCAGTCAACTCATCTTAGTGGCTGCATTAGATTCTCTATGAACACTTACACCATCATCGCTATTTAATTTCCGAAAGAACTTTGGAGACAAAGAGGCCCATTTCATTTGCTACCTTTTTTTTAAGTCGCATTTGAAGGAAGGTTAAATGAGAGGCTTTCCACTGCATTTGACCATCAAACGGGCACAGTGGGGAAACTCACATTTTTGCTCGACAGTTTGAGGTCAGACTTTATCCTGAGGGAGGTCAGCTGTTTCACAGACCAACACATTTCAGTCAAAGCCGGGTTAGACTCACTGGCGAAACACTGAGAAACTGCTCCCTTCAAATAAAAAACAGGGCAAGAGAGCGAAGAGGAGGTTAGCGTGCCCTGGGGAAGCACTGGTAAAACCAGGGCTACGTCGGTATGTTTTCGCGTAGATATCTGTAAATATTTTCTCACCGCACTGTCACCAGGGATGTTTTGGTCCCTTGGATGAAAGATGATCGCTATTAATCAATGGAAAATATACAAGGGATAAAAACATCACTTCAGAACACCCTCTCTTTTCTTGAATACTGAGCCATATGCAAATGCCAGCACCGTTAGGAGGACCACGAGCAGGCCATTCATAGAATCATAGAATCCCTACAGTACAGAAAGAGGCCATTCGGCCCATCAAGTCTGCACCAACCACAATCCCACCCATATCCCTATATATTTACCCACTAATCCCTCTAATTTACGCATCTCAGGACACTAAGGGCAATTTTTAGCATGGCCAATTAACCTAACCCGCACATCTTTGGACTGTGGGAGGAAACCGGAGTACCCGGAGGAAACCCACGCAGACACGAGGAGAATGTGCAAACTCCACACAGACAGTGACCCAAGTCGGGAATCGAACCCAGGTCCCTGGAGCTGTGAAGCAGCAGTGCTAACCACTGTGCTACCGTGCCGCCCACCATTCAGCCCATCAAGCCTGTTCTGTTACTCATGGCTGTTCTCTAATCCAAATCCATTCAACTGTCTATGCGCATTTCCCTTAAGAATTGGCTAGCATTAACTTGCTCCATCCTGTGTGTGTGTCGTCTTCCCTAGTTTCACTCCCAAAAGGGCCCATTTTTAGATTATGTCCCCCCACTGCCAAACTCCCAACCAGCACAGAAACAGTGGGTGGGATTTTCCAGCCTCCCTGCGATTCTCGCGGCTGGAGGCGGCACGCCATTGGCCAGCGGTGGGATATTTTGCTTCCACCACTGCCAATGGGATTTCCCATTGACTCCACGCCAGGTTGCCGGGAAGCCCGCGGTAGGGGTGCTTCAGTAGATGTCGCCAGCACGAATGGCAGGAAAGTCCTGGCCAGTTTCTGAATATCCTACCATTTCCCGTATTGGCAGAATTTTCCAGCTGTTCATGTCGGCGGGATTCTCCAGTCCCGCTGCAGTGATTGGAGATTTAGCTGAGTGCCGAATTCTCCATCCTCGCTTGCAGTGGCAGCGGGATGTGAATAGCTGGAAAATTCCGGCCAAAAACTTGAAATATTGGCCCTTATCTTCCTAACTTTGCCCATTAGCCTCCTAAATTCCAGGGGACACAAGCTAGTTTGTTTTCTTGCAATGTAATCCTTCGAGTCCAGGTATCATTCTGGTAAATCTATGTTGCGCTCCCTGCACTGTCGATATATCCTTCCAAACGTGCAGCTCTGACTTCAATACAATTACATTCCTTACTTCAATTGTTGCTTCTAGTCGTGAATTCCACATTCTCATCACTCTCTGGCTGAGACATTTCTCTTGAATCTCCCATTGGATTTATTAGTGACAATCTTATATAAAATTGATCTTTCTCTACACCCTAGCAACACTATATTCTGCACTGTCTCCTTTCCTTCTCTATGAACGGTATGCTTTGTCTATAGAGCGCGCAAGAAACAATACTTTTCACAGTATGTTAACACATATGACAATAATAAATCAAAATCAAATCAAATCAAATTTTATATTTATAGTTCCAAGTCTCATCGACACTGGAAATGTCTTCTCTACATCTGCCCAATCAGAAATGGGTTTGCTCCAAGTGTGGAGAGGGGTTTAATGAGGCTGTAACATAGAAACATAGAAGATAGGAGGAGGCCATTCGGCCCTTCAAGCCTGCTCCACCATTCATCACAATCATGGCTGATCGTCCAACTCAATAGCCTAATCCTGCTTTCTCCCCATAACCTTTGATCCCATTCACCCCAAGTGCTATATCCAGCCGCCTCTTGAATACATTCAATGTTTTGGCATCAACTACTTCCTGTGGTAATGAATTCCACAGCTCACCACTCTTTGGGTGAAGAAATGTCTCCTCATCTCCGTCCTAAATGGTCTACCCCGAATCCTCAGACTGTGACCCCTGGTTCTGGACTCCCCCACCATGTTGTCCCCCACCTGTTAGAATCTTATAAGTCTCTATGAGACCTCCCCCACCCCCCCCACCCCCCCCGCCCACCCCCCTCAGTCGTCTGAATTCACCGCCAGAATTTATGATTGAAGTAGAGGTTAAGGTGATGATTAAAGGAAAAGCAAATTAAAAGAGGGACAGAAGCAGGAAGCAGGAACACTCGGCAGGTCGGGCAGCATGGGTGGAGAGAGAAACGGAGTTGCTATAGGTGTTAGCGTATAAGCCAACCTTTGAAGCATCAAGAAAACCTTCCAGAAATAGTGGTCAACTTCTAGACAGTTTGTAAAGGTGATCTGCCGGTGTGGGCGGTCACCATTTTGAAAAGTCATTGGTACCCAATGAATCTTAAACGTGTGCCCATCTCCGAATCTCCTGTTTGATCTCTTGCACCAGTTATAATGTACCCGCAAGTAACACATACATTTGTAGTGTGAAAAACTGAGGCTGACTACCAGTGTGAGCATAGCATGTCTGAAAAGGAACGTTCATTTATATGCCGAGTATAAGCAAAAACATGATTTTGGGGATGGAAAAATGGGATAGGCTGACATGCAGGGTCAACTTGGCGGCACGGTGGCACGGTGGTTCGCACTGTTGCCTCACAGCACCAGGGACCCGGGTTCGATTCCCAGCTTGGGTCACTGTCTGTGTGGAGTTTGCACATTCTCGTCGTGTCTGTGTGGGTTTCCTCCGGGTGCTCCGGTTTCCTCCCACTGTCAGAAAGATGTGCTGGTTAGGTGCATTGGCCGTGCTAAATTCTCCCTCAGTGTACCCGAACAGGCGCCAGAGTGTGGCGACTCGGGGATTTTCACAGTAACTTCATTGCAGTGTTAACGTAAGCCTACTTGTCACACTAATAGATAAACTTTAATTTATACACTGCAGTTCAAAGAACAACAAAGAACAATACAGCACAGGAACAGGCCCTTCGGCCCTCCAAGCCCGCGCCGCTCCCCGGTCCAGGATTGAATCCTGAATCCAGGATCCCCGCCCAATTTTCCAGCCTATCTACATACCAATATCCTATCCACCGAGCTGTCCCTCACAGCTACGATGCTTTGTTCATCACAACCTATTAACTCACCCCCACCCCCCCATTCCAGACCATGTGATCTCCAGGGAGAGGCGAAAACCCAGAGTGAAAACCCCAGGGCCAATATGGGGAAAAAAAATCTGGGAAATTCCTCTCCGACCCCCTGAGGCGATCGAAACGAGTCCAGGAGATCACACTGGCCCTGATCGGAAAATGCTTCCCAACCCTAGTCATTTCCACTTCCACGAACACCATATGAATTCCCTGCCCCCGAGACAGGTTCCCAACTATCCGCAGTCTCGCTCTGTACTGGCACCAGCAAGATGATCATAGAATGAAGCCTTGAAATGAGAAACAAGGAACAATTAGCCCGCGCCGCTCCCTGGTCCAAACTAGACCACTCTTTTGTATCCCTCCATTCCCACTCCGTTCATATAGCTGTCTAGATAAGTCTTAAACGTTCCCAGTGTGTCCGCCTCCACCACCTTGCCCGGCAACACATTCCAGGCCCCCATGACCCTCTGTGTAAAATATGTCCTTCTGATATCTGTGTTAAACCTCCCCCCCTTCACCTTGAACCTATGACCCCTCGTGAACGTCACAACCGACCCGGGGAAAAGCTTCCCACCGTTCACCCTACCTATGCCTTTCATAATTTTATACACCTCTATTAAGTCTCCCCTCATCCTCCGTCTTTCCAAGGAGAACAACCCCAGTTTCCCCAATCTCTCCTCATAACCAAGCCCCTCCATACCAGGCAACATCCTGGTAAACCTCCTCTGTACTCTCTCCAAAGCCTCCACGTCCTTCTGGTAGTGTGGCGACCAGAACTGGACGCAGTATTCCAAATGCGGTCGAACCAACGTTCTATACATCTGCAACATCAGACCCCAACTCTTATACTCTATGCCCCGTCCTATAAAGGCAAGCATGCCATATGCCTTCTTCACCACCTTCTCCACCTGTGACGTCACCTTCAAAGATCTGTGGACTTGCACACCCAGGTCCCTCTGCGTCTCTACACCCTTTATGGTTCTTCCATTTATCGTGTAGCTCCTCTCTACATTATTCCCACCAAACTGCATCACTTCGCATTTTTCAGGATTGAACTCCATCTGCCATTTCTTTGCCCAAATTTCCAGCCTATCTATATCCTTCTGTAGCCTCTGACAATGTTCCTCACTATCTGCAAGTCCTGCCAGTTTTGTGTCGTCCGCAAACTTACTGATCACCCCAGTTACTCCTTCTTCCAGATCATTTATATAAATCACAAACAGCAGAGGTCCCAATACAGAGCCCTACGGTACACCACTAGTCACAGGCCTCCAGCCGGAAAAAGACCCTTCCACTACCACCCTCTGTCTTCTATGACCAAGCCAGTTCTCCACCCATCTAGCCACCTCCCCCTTTATCCCATGAGATCCAACCTTTTTCACTAGCCTACCATGAGGGACTTTGTCAAACGCTTTACTAAAGTCCATATAGACAACATCCACGGCCCTTCCTTCGTCAACCATTTTGGTCACTTCTTCAAAAAACACCACCAGGTTAGTGAGGCATGACCTCCCTCTCACAAAACCATGCTGACTATCGTTAATGAGTTTATTCCTTTCTAAATGCGCATACATCCTATCTCTAAGAATCTTCTCCAACAACTTCCCCACCACGGACGTCAAGCTCACCGGCCTATAATTACCCGGGTTATCCTTCCTACCCTTCTTAAATAACGGGACCACATTGGCTATCCTCCAATCCTCTGGGACCTCACCTGCGTCCAGTGACGAGACAAAGTTCATTGTAAAGTTCATGGAACTCACTGCCGGGACTCGCTGAGGTAGTGGAAGCAGATACAATAATGACTTTTAAGGAGCATCTTGACAAATACATGAACAGGATGAGAATAGAGGGATATGGTCCCCGGAAAGGTAGGGGGTTTTAGTTCAGTTGGGCAGCATGGTTGGTGCAGGCTTGGAGGGCCGAAGGGCTTGTTCCTGTGCTGTAATTTGTTATTTGTTTCAGGTGGTGAAGGCCTATGGGGGCAGCCTGGGAAATTCGCATTACGACTACTGCTCCTGTGGAGGGTTAAACACAACATGATCTGGTTGGCCCAAATGGTCTGTTTCTGTGTTTTAAATTTCCTGATCTACTCACCCTAGGGCGTCCTACACAATGTTGGGATCCTTTCTGAATTCCCACACTAATCAGGACTAAGTGTCCCCGATAAGTCAATGAATGAAACCAGTTAGAAGCCTCTCGCCAATCCACATCGCACCTGGTGCTAGATTAAGAGTACCCTCAAAAACGTTTCAACTCTTTGCTTGATTGTAAGGCACTTTCGTTGGGTTTTGAAAATACTTTAGATCCACCGGTATTGATGTGTGAATAAGATGCAGTGAGCTGAGAGGTGCCCTGTCTCTTTGATGAACATTCCAAAGAGGGGAGTGTTCAGGGAATAGAAAATGGGCAAATAAAGACAGACAAACCACAGCAGTTTCCCAGTCGCTGATATTTAGCTGTGCTCCAAGTTAATGATAGAGTTCAGCGCTAAGTATACCCCGGCACACACAAACTGTTCCTGTCTGACATTGACTCACTCAGAAGACACACCCTTTAAACAGTTGCAAAGAGCCTGGAACTGGCTTTGTGTGATAGTTTGAATGTTTCGTTCTAGGCTGACCTTGCCTGCAATTTCACAGCAACTGGAGCACTGCTCAAGCAGCAGGGGAAATGAGCTTGTATTAATGTGATAACGTTGCGCTGTATCTTCGCTGGAGCTCCCAGTCGCTATCCTGGCTGTGAAGTATACGGCACAGTGGAGCATTCCCAATCCCAACAACTCACTAAATGAAAAACAAATCGCCATCGACCCTCTAGAACTTTACCCGACAATTTTATTTCCATGAACTATAGCACCTTTAATGTTGTGTAACATCTCAAGGCACTGCACAGGAGCACTTATCAAACCGTGCTTTGATATTGAACCCCACGCACTTACAGCTGTGATTACCCCATTGTTCCCCTGCTCCCTCCTTTAAAACTACAAAAGAAAAGAATTACATTTTGTTCCATTTACTGCGCCACAGTACCTGCTTAATAAAAGTGGTTAGAGTGTACACATTGTACGAGAGGTACATGTGCTGTGTCCAGCTCACATCTATCATCTTGATGGCTCCGATACCTTCTGAGATAATGGGGCAACTGACAGTTCCTTCATCATCGGTCTTGCTGTTCTCCACCGCCAGTCTGCTCCCCTGCCCATTTCTCCGTGCAGGAGTTAACACCGAGATGTACAAGAGGCCCCGAAGCGCGATCGGACCAGTTTCCCGATCAGCAGGCCCGTCTAGTCACGCTCAGGCAACACCCAAACGCAGATAGCTGAGAAATGTCGCCACGTGTCTCACACATGGTGACATGCCGTGTCCCCAGGAAAACAACACGGTGAGACAAGATGCAGAATCTTTCAGAAATGTTGCCTCTTTCTTCATGGGCTGCTGCCGTCAGACTTTTGAATGGACCTACCTCGCATTAAGTTGATCTTTCTCTACACCCTAGCTATGACTGTAACACTGCATTCTGCACTCTCTCCTTTCCTTCTCTATGTACAGTATGCTTTGTCTGTATAGCGCGCAAGAAACAATACTTTTCACTGTATACTAATACATGTGGCAATAATAAATCAAATGCGTGTATGTTTTTGTACATCAGAGAATCCCTACAGTGCAGAATGAGGCCATCAATCTGGCACTGACAACAATCCCATCCCTGTAACCCCACGTATTTACCCTGCCAGTCTCCCTGACACTGAGGAACAATTTTTCTATAGGATGGCCAGTCCACCTAACATGCACATCTTTGGACTGTGGGAGCACCCGGAGGAAAACCATCCAGATAAGGGGAAAACGTGCAAACTCCACACAGACAAGCCGGGAATCGAATCTGGGTCCCTGCCGCTGTGAGGCAGCAGTGCTAACCACTGTGCCACCATGTGCTTAAGGTGACAGAATAAAGTATGCACAGTAAGCAGTCTCACAACACCAGGTTAAAGTCCAACAGGTTTATTTGGTAGCACGAGCTTTCAGAGCGCCACTCCTTCATCAGGTGAGTGATGGGGGCAACGCTCCGAAAGCTCGTGTTACCAGATAAACCTGTTGGACTTTAACCTGGTGTTGTGAGACTACTTACTGTGCCTACCCCAGTCCAACGCCGGCAACTCCACATCGAGAATAAAGTATGCAAGGGAAGTTCTGCAATGGGGAATGTGCTGATCACGGCTGTGGAGAAACAACATTTTCCTGCTTTTCTCTCAGATTCCAACAGGCTGAAGAAAGGAGCAAAGCAGAGAATGAACAATGTCAACATTCTAATTTACTTATTTTCCTTTGGACTGGCTGATTATTCTCAGCTCACTGGGACAGTCACTCTCAGTTACACAGAACTCTATTATTTCTCGAATCAATAGCTGTTCCCTCAGACTCATTAGGCAGGGACATATATTTGAAAATATAGATTGACTGGCTGGCTCTGGTGGTTATTGATTCCAACGGTGTTGTGAGTGGCTCTGCAAACCTTCAAACTGCACTGACGCGGTGAGATTTTTTTTTTGTCGCACTTCTGATGTTCCCTCCTTGTTTATCAGTCAGTTTTCCAGAACAACAACTCTTGTCACTGCAACCTCGGTACGGTGAGTTGCATCTGGGTTTTATTCCACTAACGATGGGGAGCTTTAATTGACAGCAGAGTGAGGAGTGAGCATGGCTGGACAGTGCAGGAAATCAGAGAAATCCGCTAACTAACCAAGATTCCTCTTGCATGTAAAACTCCAACACAGCAGCCAGCTACTGTGGTGCTGCATCTCAATTCCCATCAGTGGACCTCCGACCGAGGAGCTGAAGACTTGCCCAGGCGGAAGTTTCTGATTTATTTTCTTTAACGTTTCCGCGATTTATGTCCCTCCTGTCTGTCATTCTCCAGGAAATTGGAAAAGTGTCTCCCTTGGGAATAAAGCAGGCACACCCAGGAAGTCACGGCCCTGTAATTACAGGAGTCTTCTACTCTGTAATCTTCTCCCGACAGGATGACAAGCATCCCGAACAAGGAGGGAGGAAGAGTTTTATTCAAAGGCAGGTGGGGTGAGGGGAAGGGCATTGTGGCATGTCATGATGACATTACCCTGAGGGTAATGTTAGAATCATAGAATCCCTACAGTGCAGAAGGAGGCCGTTCGGCCCATTGAGTCTGCACCGACCACAGTCCCACCCAGGCCCTATTCACGTAACCCCACATCTTTACCCTGCTAATCCCCCGACACTAGGGTCAATTTAGCATGGCCAATCAACCTAACCCACACATCTTTGGACTGTAGGAGAAAACCGGAGGAAACCCACGCAGACACGCGGAGAATGTGCAAACTCCACACAGACAGTGAGCGGTAGCTGGAATTGAACCTGGGTCCCTGGCGCTGTGAGGCAGCAGTGCTAACCTACTGTGTCAACATGCTGCCCTGTACCAACTCTTCGAAAGAGCATCTTACCCAAGGCCGGAATCGAACTCAGTTCCTTTGGCGCTGTGAGGCAGCGGTGCTAACCACTGTGCCATTGTGCCACCCAAGGGGATTTTCAGAAACTTCATTGCAGTGTTAACATAAGTTTACTTGTGACACTAACAAAAAAACTAAACTTAAAAACTAAAACCAGTGTGAAGATGATCAGAGTGTCAGGGTTTCCAATGCGATCAGTACCACGGGCGGGATTTTCTACCCGCATTTTCTCCAAGGCCAGAAATTTCCACCTGAGGTCAACGGACGGACCTCTGTATGGTCCGTGCACCCCCCCCCCCCTCCCCCACCACCCCACCCAGTACGGTTCCCATGATGGGCAGGACGGGAAAAGTCCACCCCATAAATCAGCAAATCTTGACAAATCTAATGGGTTCACAGGAATCAGGAAAAGCATATTCAGCCTCGTTCCCTTCTTTTGCACCTCCCATTCCATATTTTATAACAACATACATGAACAATTGCTGAATTTTCTTCTAATTCAATCCTAGAATCCTACAGTGCTGAAGGAGAGGCCATTCGGCCCATCGAGTCTGCACCGACCACAATCCCACCCAGGTCCTATCCCCATAACTCCATGCATTTTACCCTAGCTAGTCTCCCTGACACTAAGGGGCAATTTGGCATGGCCAATCCACCTAACCCGCACATCTTTGGACTGTGGGTGGAAACCGGAGCATCCGGAGGAAACCCACGCAGACACGGCGAGAACGTGCAGACTCCACACAGACAGTGACCCGAAGCCAGAAATCGAACTCGGGTCCCTGGTGCTCTGAGGCAGCAGCGCTAACCACTGTGCCACCATCCTGCCCATTGAGCAAATACAGTTGGTATAACAAAGGCCTAGAAGGACTCAATGGTATGGTTTATTAAATTGTATGGAAAATGTGAAACATTTACCATTCCACACATTCTGCCTTGATACCTATTTTTAGACATTGGGACAGAGAAAGGTATTCCCTCTGTACACTGAATTCTGCAAACTCAGAAAAATGTTCTTCAAAAACAGAATGATCGGGCCTTGAAGGAAAGAATACTTGCATTTATATAGCACCTTTCGTGATCTCAGGACATCCCAAAGCACAGAATACTTTTGAAGTGCAGTCACTGTTGTGATGTGGAAGGCGCAGCAGCCAATTTTGCACAGCAAGATCCCACAAACAGAAATAATCTGCTCGTTAATACTGTTGATTGGGGATTTAAAAAATGGCTGGGGCACCAATATTGCAAAATGAGACCATTCGGCCCATTGTTCCTGTGCCAGAGCTTTGAATGAGCAATCCAACTGGTCTTCCTTGTCAACAGGCATCCAAGTTGGTTGGTGAAGTTGAAAGCAAGACATAGTTCTCCTCTCCATGCTGACACTATAGTTAAGAAAGCCCACCAATGCCTCTACTTTCTCAAAAGACTAAGGAAATTTGGCATGTCAGCTACGACTCTCACCAACTTTTACAGATGCATCATAGAAAGCATTCTTTCTGGTAATATCACAGCTTGGTATGGCTTCTGCTCTGCCAAAGACTGCAAGGAACTACAAAGGGTTGTGAATGTAGCCCAATCCATCACGCAAACCAGCCTCCCATCCATTGATTCTGTCTACACTTCCCGCTGCCTCGGCAAAGCAGCCAGCATAATTAAGGACCCCACGCACCCCGGACATTCTCTCTTCCACCTTCTTCCAAGGGGAAAACGATACAAAAGTCTGAGGTCACGTATCAACCGACTCAAGAACAGCTTCTTCCCTGCTGCTGTCAGACTTTTGAATGGACTTGCCTTGCATTAAGTTGATCTTTCTCTACACCCTAGCTATGACTGTAACACTACATTCTGCACTCTCTCATTTTCTTCTCTATGAATGGTATGCTTTGTCTGTATAGCGCACATGTTAATACATGTGACAATAATAAATCAAATCAAATCATAGACCACACCCACTGTCCCAGCGGTCCCTATTTATATATGTCCCGAGTATTGAATTAAACAATGACCTTCTCCAATGAAGCCGAACAATATCAGGAATGTATCATTAACAATACTCTCCTGGTCTTTTATCATCGTCCTGAAAATGTCTCCTTTTCAGGTTCAAGTTGAATCAGTTCCCAGCACCCTTTGAGGCAGCACATTACAGATTTCTGCAACTCGCTGCATCCAAAAAATTATTTTCCCTCTGGTTAATTATCTTCATTGAAATAGCATCTTTGTACCTTTTACATCTTCTGAAAGGGCAGTCGGCACCTTGGTTTAACATCTTATCGGATGCCTGTGTGGAGTTTGCACGTTCTCCCCGTGTCTGTCTGGGTTTCCTCCGGGTGCTCCGGTTTGCTCCCACAGTCCAAAAATGTGCGGGTTAGATGGATTGGCCATGCTAAATTGACCTTTAGTGTCAGGGGGATTAGCGAGGTAAATATCTGGGGGTTACTGGGATAGGATTGGGATTGTTGTCGGTGCAGGCTTGATGGGCCGAATGGCCTCCTTCTGCACTGTCAGGATTTTATGATTCTATCTCAGGCCATGACACTAGTTGTTATGCATGTAACACGTTTAATACACAGGGCTTCAAAATGTCTGCTCCAGGCTTCTAACTCTAGTTCCTGCCCCTTTTATCTTTACAGCTTTGTTCTCGGAGTCCAAACCCAAACTTAACTGGTCAAGCACAGTCGACTCTGATTGGTTGAGGCGTTGCCATGGAGAAACAATGGGGAACTATAGGCTCCCCGGCTCCTTGGGTAATTCATCAAGGTGTGAGCCTTGGTCATGTTTCTTTTGTGTGCAGAGTGGGTGCCTGTGTGTGAACGTCTGTTGCTATTCGCACACTTCCAAGTACTTCTAATATTTTTTTATTGGTGCACGTTCTCAGTTAGCATTTTGTTTTGTTCTCCTCTGAAGCAAAACTGTTCCAAAATTGCTTGTTGTTGAATTGTGCAGACAATAATTACAATGGGACACTGCACAGCCCTCCCTGCGGCAATGGGCATTTCAGGCACATTAGCACTTAAAGCTGCAACAATATCCCTGTGCACCACAACTGCATAAAGAGGTAGGCGCTGGCTCAGTTAACAATGTTAGATTTTTCCTAGCCAAGGGGATGAAGGGACGTGAAGCCAGGGCACAGAACAGCCAAGATCTCCTTGACGGAACCAACCAATTGGGCTGAATGGCCTCCTCCTGACTGCAGATCTCAAGGGTTTTTTTGGGGGGGATATTGAACCCATGTAGAGATGGCTATTTGAAGGCAATCTTGCCTTGGGCAGCTTTATTCATTTCTCCGAGTATTAATGCCAACTTAATACATATGAGATGCACGGCTAATGACATTACAATTCCGGCCTTCACCATGCTGACAATGAGGCCTGGACAGACACACGTTTATTGGAACAGATATGGGTTTGTTATTAAATCAACTGAGGTCACCAAATCAGCTAATATTTTCCAGAGCTTTATAGACACAAAGAACATTGAGTTCCTAAGCAACAGTCGTTTGGTTCTTTTCAAGAGTATTCAGTTGCTCTGCGATAAATGCAGAGATAACTAGAACACTTCCTGCCAAAACAGAACACCCAAGAGGTAAATGCTGCATTTTCGGAACATTTCAAGAATATTGTGATTTTTTTTTTAAATGGCCACACAAGTGTGTGTAATGCACACAGTTTAAGGCAAGTCTGCCTTTGAGTTCTCCGAGGTTTCGTGTTCAGCGTGAAAGGATTTGTTGTTGTAATCTGCTATCTCGAGCCTCAGGAAGAAAAGACTCTTCAGGAAGCCAACCAGCAATTGTTTTGACCAGATTAGTGATATATCATAGAGAAACACCAATGGCATTTATGGGTGACACGGTGGCACAGTGGTTAGCATTGCTGCCTCACAGCGCCAGGGACACCGGGTTCGATTCCAGCTTTGGGTGACTGCCTGTGTGGAGTTTGCAAGTTCTTCCCGTAGCTGCGTGGATTTCCTCCGGGTGCTCTGGTTTCCTCCCACACTCCAAAAGACGTGCTGGTTAGGTGCATTGACCGTGCTAAATTGTCCCTTAGTGTCCCAGATGTAAAGGTTAGGGAAATTACCAGGGTAAATATGTGGAGTTACAGGAATAGAGCCTGGGTAGGATACTCTGTTGGAGAGTCGGTGCAGACTCGATGGGCCGAATGGCTTCTTTCTGCACTGCAGGGATTCTAAGGATCCTCAATCTCCAAAAATGAATCGACAAGCGTTGAAATGTAAATGATTCTAATGTGCCCAATTTGTATCCATTCACAAAATAAAATCCTCAGCTGAAGTTTGGCTTGAAGAAAATAAATAATAAATACAACAATTTTCTAGTTTTTCTGATTGTGAAGCAATGTTGTGCTGTTCTTCCTGATCAACAGTAAGACTTGTCTGCTATTCCCCAGTTATTGAGCTATCATTAACAATTAACCACAAAAATAGGCAACTTAACTTCACCTTGTTCTTTTTTTATATTCATTCGTGGGACATGGGCATCGCTGGCTGGCCAGCATTTATTGCCCATCCCTAGTTGCATGAGGGCAATTAAAAGTCAACCGCATTGCTGTGGCTCTGGAGTCACATGTCAGCCAGATCAGGTAAGGACTGCAGGTTTCCTTCCCTAAAGGACATTAGTGAACCAGATGGGTTTTTCTGACAATCGACAATGGTTTCGTGGTCATCAGTAGATTCTTAATTCCAGATATTTTTAAATTGAATTCCAATTCCACCATCTGCCGCGGTGGCATTCGAACCCAGGTCCCCAGGACATTAGCTGAGTTTCTGGATTAATAGTCTAGCAATAATATTACTAGGCCATCGCCTCCCCATCAAAGCTATTGGCCACCCTATCCAATTTTCACTGATTCAACATGCATGCAACATTTCCAATTTTCCCAGTGATCAAACGGCTTGCTCTCTTGGCACTTGATGTTGTTCAACATGCTTAGACAGATTGTGCATCAGAACAGATAAGAATGCTAACTAAATATCCCTCCCTTGCGTTTAGTCCTTTAGTCTTCTAGTTACCTATCTGAACATTGTGTTTAACTTTGATTTGATTTATTATTGTCACATGTTTTGGGATACAGCGAAAATTATTGTTTCTTGCATGCTATACAGATAAAGCATCCCGTTCATAGACTGCATAAGGGAGAAGGAAAGGAAAGGGTGTACAATGTGGTGTTACAGTCATAGCTAGGGTGTAGAGAAAGACCAACTTAATGCAAGGTAGGTCCAGTCAAAAGTCTGACAGCAGCAAGGAAGAAGCTGTTCTTGAATCGGTTGGTTCATGACCTCAGATTTTTGTATCTTTTTCCTGAAGGTAGAAGGTGGAAGAGAGAATGTCCGGGGTGTGTGGGGTCCTTAATTGTGCTGGATTTTCCGAGGCAGCGGGAAGTGTAGACAGAGTCAATGGATGGGAGGCTGGTTTGAGTGATGGACTGGGCTAAACTCTCGAGAGAATTGAGTTTAATGGTGCTCTCAAGGCTCTGTCCAATGAAATTGTTTGGTAACACTTAGCCTTTGTGCATTTAACATCCCTGATAGAGTGGTGGCCCTATAGATTTCATCCATTTGGCAGTACGAAATTACTCGTCCTGATAATATGCTACCATTATTTCCCCATTACAAGCCAACCGGTTAGAGTGCAAGGAATTGAAATCAGCCTATTATCGTATTAAAGTGGCGACATATAGAAATTTGGCAGAATTACAGGTGGATTCCAAAGTCACTTGGAGCTGATATTGATGGACCAAGTACAGAGAGGTAAAGTAAGCCATTTTGACTTATTAGCAGCAAACAACATCGATGAAATTACATTATAAATAAGATTACAATTTTTAAATCAAAATGGAGATACAGACATTTAATATCAGGGGACACTCCTCACTCCCTGATCTCTTCATCAAGTTCAGGAAATGTAAGGAGGGATAATTTTCAAAGTGACTGCGTCCGATGGAAAATCCTGCCCTCCAACATTATTGACAATCTCAGTAAAGTCACCTACCACCAATATATTGTGTGATGATACTGTGCTACTTTGCTATATTTATGTTTATGGTGGGCCTGTTTTTAAGAGGCGGTGTTTTGTTGCAAGAGTCAATTTGTCTGGGAAAACAAATGCTAAGAATGCAGGATAATAACTGATTTTAGCTCAGAATGTGTTACTTTGTCGAGCGAATGGACCTTTTGTTTATTTGGGTTCTCCTGGGAGTTTAGACTTGGTATGTATGAGTTTTTGATTAGGTTGATTGATAGGGACAGACTTATGTGGTTCATGGGAAGAGGCACACTTGCAGGAAAAAGCAGTTTCATTTTCATTTTAAAGTGAAGAGCAGTTGCTGCTTGGAGCTGGTGGAAGAAATAAGTGTTTCTCTGTCTTTTGCCAGAGGCTTTCTGAAAGCTTCATGGTGAATCAATTCCTTAATCAATATCACAAAATCAGACCATCTGCTGATGACCACATTGCTGTTTGAGGGGCCCATATGGTCAGTGGGGGGTATACCAAGGCATGCGCTGAGACAGCAGCACGGTGGCACAAGTGATTAGCACTGCTGCCTCAGAGTGCCAGTGATCGAATCCAGCCTCGGCTCACTGTCTGTGTGGAGCTTGCACATTCTCCCTGTGTCCGCGTGGGTTTCCTCCAGGTGCTCCGGTTTCCTCCCACACTCCAAAGATGTGCATTTTAGGTTGATTGACGATGGTAAATTGCCCCTTAGTGTCAGGGGGACTGGCAGGGTAAACACATGGGGTTATATCATAGAAATCATAGAAACCCTACAGTGCAGAAGGAGGCCATTCGGCCCATCGAGTCTGCACCGACCACAATCCCACCCAGGCCCTACCCGCTAATCCCTTTTTTTTTACCCGCTAATTTACCCGCTAATCCCTCTAACCTACGCATCCCAGGACTCTAAGGGGCAATTTTTAACCTGGCCAATCAACCTAACCCGCACATCTTTGGACTGTGGGAGGAAACCGGAGCACCCGGAGGAAACCCACTCAGACATGAGGAGAATGTGCAAACTCCACACAGAGAGTGACCCGAGCCGGGAATCGAACCCGGGACCCTGGAGCTGTGAAGCAGCAGTGCTAACCACTGTGCTACCGTGCCGCCCATATAGGGATAGGGCCTGGGTGGAATTGCGGTCGGTGCAGACCCGATGGGCCAAATGGCCTCCTTCTGTACTGTTGTGATTTTATGTTCTAAGTACATGAGGTGGACCTTTTGAACTTGCTTTACAAAAGATTCCATCAAGCAATGGTTCACGGTTCCAAAAAGCTGGCCCAACTCCATGAAGGTTGTGGAGGACTCGGATGTTCCCATCGCCAGATTGGAGCGTGACCAGGTTGGGACTGTAGACAGCAGCCCCCCTCTCACTGCCCTTAATAGACATCATTGATTTGGGTGGTGGTGTTATTGGATATGGAGCTAAGCTGAGTAAAGGGGGTTCAGCTACACATCAGGCAGGCCAAATTAAATGGCGCAGCGGGCACAAGGGGCCGAATGGTCCATTCCTGTTCCACTTTTTGCAGAATGTTGAAAGTTACAATGCATTACATGCACCTGCAATGTACTCGCTGAAGGGAGTTTGTTTCTCAACAGCCCAAAGGTGCAGTCATGCTGCCATTTTTGTTTATCAATGAAGCTAAAATGGCCTCACTATCCAGATCTGATTGAAAGGGAGTGGTATTTGAATTATAGAATGTCTACAGTGCAGAAGGAGGCCATTCCGCCTATTGAGTCTGCACCAACCACAATCCCACCCAGGCCCTATTCCCATAATCCCACCCATTTACCCAGCTAATCCTCTGACACTAGGGTCAATTTAGCATGGCTAATCAACCTAACCCGCACATCTTTGGCGTGTGGGAGGAAACCGGAGCACCCGGAGGAAACCCACGCAGACACGGGGAGAATGTGCAAACCCCACACAGACAGTGACCCGAGGCCGGAATTGAACCCAGATCCTTGGCGCTGTGAGGCAGCAGTGCTAACCACAGTGCCACCGTGCCGCTTGCATGTAGAAGCTGCTTGACGGCACTTCTGTTTGACGTCACGTAGATCATCCCAGTTTAGTGAGTCTTCTGGGGAGCGCCAGAATGTTTCAAACTTAAGTAAACCATATTTAAATAGCTTTGTGAAACTCCCACGTTGTCTCTCAAACTCTTTACCAGGAGTTTGAGTTATAAGGAGAGGCTGGATAACTGGGAACTTTTTCCCTGGAGCGTCGGAGACTTAGGGGTGATCTTATAGAGATCTATAAAATAATGAGGGGCATAGATCAGCTAGATAGTCAACATCTTTTCCCAAAGGTAGGGGAATCTAAAACTAGAGGGCATAGGATTAAGGTGAGAGGGGAGAGATACAAAAGTGTCCAGAGGGGCAATTTTTTCACACAGAGGGTGGTGAGTGTCTGGAACAAGCTGCCAGAGGTAGTAGTAGAGGCGGGTACAATTTTGTGTTTTAAAAAGCGTTTAGACAGTTACATGGGTAAAATGGGTATAGAGGGATGTGGGCCAAATGCGGGCAATTGGGACTAGCTTAGTGGTTAAAAAAATGGGGCGGCATGGACAAGTTGGGCCGAAGGGCTGTTTCCATTCTGTAAACCTCTATGACTCTAGGAGTGAACAAAGCCACAATTCACAGCCAAGCTGCGTGGACAAGATGGCCGCCTTAGCAACCAACCAGAAACCAACAGCTACAACGTAACCACGGCCGCAGAATACTGATTAAATGGGCCTTTGAAATGCTGGCTTTGTCAGTCCTCGGTACTTTGGCATACTGCTTACGTGGCCACTGAAGGATCATCAATCTCACTGAAGATTCTGTTCACTCACGGTCTACCAGCAGGGAAATAACATTGTTAAGTTGACTTTCGCTTCATGTTGTCTACCTGATTACATCCATCATTTAAGAAAAAAAATGGATTGCGCAGAGGGACTTTCTCCTGAAGGCCTCACCCTAGACAACCAAATTCTTATGGCATTAAAACCACCTCCATCCTCCACCTCTCCAGGCCTCTGTCTCTGTCGGATCTGTCCCGAAATCTATTCTGTTCCAGCCCAATACACGGGGAAAGCCAATATTCACTGGCATTTTGCATCATTTACTGACTAATTAAATATGATGTGCACCTGAAAAATATTGTTAGCATATAATTACATTGAAACATGAATATGAGAAGAGCATAATTCATGGTGATATCTCTGTGTATAACTTATTACATTTCATTGATAATAACTGCTGTTCATTAACATCCCAGCAATCTCATCATACAGCACTGATTATGCTAAATCTCTGTGTTCACTCATTATGTCATTTTTAATCACTTGATGCTTGATTTGGCTTATGACTTGCAGTAAACATTGCTTCTGATTGTAAATAATATTTGAAAGTGAATGGTGGCAATTATTCCAGATATGTTGCGATACTTTGGCGTAATGTTACGAGATATTTTATCCCTCTGAAAGGCAGATACTAAATGCCTCTTTCAGAGCAAATCCAGATCATTTCTGGCTACGGAATCAGTTCAGTAGAGACTGCTGCTTTGTGGGGGGATAACCATATCCCTGACATGACAATAGGTTGTGAGAATAAAGGGTTTTCACTGTGGCAATCAGTTCTCAGCTTTTATCATTTAACCTCCTAAGTTTCCTGGCTCGTTCAAAGCTTCTTTTGTTCTCCGGTCCTGTTTTTGTAGGGCAGACTTCACAGATGAATTGATGTGTTCTTTGAGAGGATGATACGTGATCTAACTACAACTAAAGTGACAAACCGACGCTGCCAGCAGCATGGGTGGCACGGTGGCACAATGGTTAGCACTGCTGCCTCACAGCCATGATGTGGAGATGCCGGTGTTGGACTGGGGTAAGGACAGTAAGAAGTCTCACAACACCAAGTTAAAGTCCAACCAGGTTGCTCTTTAACCTGGTGTTGTGAGACTTCTTACTGCTTCACAGTGCCAGGGACCCGGGTTTGATGTCCAGCTTGGGTCACTGTATGTGCGGAGTCTGCACGTTCTCACCGTGTCTGCGTGGGTTTCCTCCAGGCGCTCCGGTTTCCTCCCACACTCCAAAGATGTGCTGTAGGGTGCATTGGCTGTGCTAAGTTCTCCCTCAGTGTTACCCGAACAAGCGCTGGACTGTGGCGACTAGGGGATTTTCACAGTAACTTCATTGCAGTGTTAATGTAAGCCCACTTGTGACAATAATAGATAAACTAAGTGGGTAAATTAATTTGAGGGGTGCGAATATGGTACTTTTTCATTATATTACAAATTTGGAATTTGGACAAAGTGTATATTTCAGTGAGGTCGTGCCACATCTCAATCTCTGCTTATCCTGTCATGGTTTGCGGCTGGATGAAGGAAAGTGCTTGAACAGCCAGCAAAACCTGCCCCGGGTTTGTCCTCATTCACGAAGGAGACAGTACGAGGTCTCCATTCTGGCACAGACCATGGAAGTTTCAGAGCCGTGGGCCTGAGAGCCCAGAGGAACTGGTCAACTGGGAACTAAATTCTAACTCCAGGTGAGTGGGAGTGTGGGGCCCACCTGCACAGGTAAATAATCCGGGACTGAATGGGCAGCACGGTGACACAGTGGTTAGCACTGCTGCCTCACAGCGTCAGGGACCCGGGTTCGTTTCCCGGCTTGAGTCACTGTCTGTGTGGAGTCTGCACGTTCTCCCTGTGTCTGCGTGGGTTTCCTCCGGGTGCTCAGGTTTCCTCCCACACTCCAAAAGACGTGCCGGTAGGGTGCATTAACTCGAACAGGCGCCGGAATGTGGCAACTAGGGGAATTTCACAGTAATTTCATTGCAGTGTTAATGTAAGCCTTACTTGTGACACTAATAAATAAATAAACTTAAAACTTGAAGAAGAAAAGCTCCTCATGCAACCAGTAAATCACAATTATGCCATTTTCTGCGAGGAGTGTAGAGGAGGAAAGCTCCCTATACCAACGTACATATCCTTAAAAGTTGAGAAGATCAAGTTGATAAGATGGCTCCAAAATGCACATCAGTTCCTTGGGTTTATAACCAAACAGGAAAATCATAGAAATCATGCTGGAACTTTAAAAATGACCAGTTAGGCCTCGGCTGGAGAATTGTGGACAAATCTGGGCACCACACTCTTCAGGAGAGATGTCTGAAGGCCTTAGAAAGGGTGCGGGGGAGATTCACCAGGATGTTACCGAGGGTGAGGGATCCCAGGGATGAAATTGGAAAGGTTTAGACTGTTCCTCTTGGAACTGAGCAGGTGAAGAGGTCGCTGGGGCGGCACCGTAGCACAGTGGTTAGCACTGCTGCTTCACAGCTCCAGGGTCCCGGGTTCGATTCCCGGCATGGGTCACTGTCTGTGTGGAGTTTGCACATTCTCCTCGTGTCTGCGTGGGTTTCCTCCGGGTGCTCCGGTTTCCTCCCACAGTCCAAAGATGTGCGGGTTAGGTTGATTGGCCAGGTTAAAAATAAAAATTGCCCCTTAGAGTCCTGGGATGCGTAGGTTAGAGGGATTAGTGGGTAAAATATGTGAGGGTAGGGCCTGGGTGGGATTGTGGTCGGTGCAGACTCGATGGGCCAAATGGCCTCCTTCTGCACTGTAGGGTTTCTATGATCTATGATCTATGATCTATGATCTCATGTCTGCGTGGGTTTCCTCCGGGTGCTCCGGTTTCCTTCCACAGTCCAAAGATGTGCGGGTTAGGTTGATTGGCCATGCTAAAATTGCCCCTTAGTGTCCTGGATGCGTAGATTAGAGGGATTTGCGGGTAAAATATGTAGGGATATGGGGGTAGGGCCTGTGTGGGATTGTGGTTGGTGCAGACCCGATGGGCCGAATGGCCTCTTTCTGCACTGTAGGGATTCTGTGATTCTGTGACTTAATCGTGGTCTTCAAGACGAAATGGATGGAGAAATGTTGTTCCCTCTGGTGAGTGGGTCATTACCCCAGTGGGGGTGGGGGCGGAGAGAGGGGCAGGGGTTGTTGAAAGATTTAAAATCATTGGTAAAAATACTTAGAGGAGAGATGAGGAAATTGTTTTCACTCACCAACTCTCACCAACTTTCACAGATGCACCATAGAAAGCATTCTCTCTGGTTGTATCACAGCTTGGTATGGCTCCTGCTCTGCCCAAGACCGCAAGGAACTACAAAATGTCGTGAATGTAGCCCAGTCCATCACGTAAACCAGCCTCCCATCCATTGACTCTGTCTACACTTCCCGCTGCCTCGGAAAAGCAGCCAGCATAATTAAGGACCCCACGCACCCCGGACATTCTCTCTTCCACCTTCTTTCATCGGGAAAAAGATACAAAAGTCTGAGGTTACGCACCAACCGACTCAAGAACAGCTTCTTCCCTGCTGCCGTCAGACTTTTGAGTAGACCTACCTTGCATTAAATCGATCTTTCTCTGCACCCTAGCTATGACTGTAACACTGCATTCTACACTCTCTCGTTTCCTTCTCTATGAACGGTATGCTTTGTCTGTATAGCGTGCAAGAAACAATACTTTTCACTGCATGTTAATACATGTGACAATAATAAATCAAATCAAATCAAAAAAATTAAGGAATTGTCAGAATCCATAATGCTCTATCAGCCAAAAGGTTTGTGGAGAAGGTTTCCATCAATAATTCTAAAAGGGAGTTAGGCAGGTACCCGAGGGTGAGGAATTTAAAGCGGTTTGAACAAAGAGAAGAAATTAGGACCAATTGGACAACTCCTTCAAAGAGACAGTGGCCAGAATTCTCCGGCCGTTGACGCCCGACATGCCAGTCACCCAAATCCGGGATTGAATCAGTGTCCCTGGCACTGTGAAGGCAGCAGTGCTAACCACTGTGCCACTGTGCTGCCCTCAGTTAAATTGACGGGACAATGTCCCTTTAACACATTCCCACAAAGGGGAAGAAAAAGAACCAGAAACAACTGTGAGAGGCTGCAAGCTGGAACGCTAAACCAGAACCAAGAATCTGCAATAGATCTTATTTTGCCCTCAGCCAAACCTCCGTTCACTGCAGTGGGACCAGGGGGTGGCGGGGGGGTGGGGGGGGGGGGGGGGGGGTGTGTGGGGGAAGGGGGGGAGGTGGTGGGGGGGAGGGGGGGAATGGGGTGGAATCCCAGCTGCGAGCGAGATCAGAAAAGCCGGCCCCGTAAATGCTGGACGGGCTGAATGGCCTCATTCTGCGCTGTAAGTTTATATGATTCCACTGGAAGTTTTAAAGCACGGCGCTTTAAGTGAATTGCTGCATCTGATACAGGGAAAATATCTTTTAAAAATTGGAGAAACCAACAAGATTTGATACACTGGGCGAAAAAGCAAGCCAGATGGCCAGAAAAGAGTGAGTAATCAAGATATCTTCTTTCACCGGTGGAAGTGAATTCAGTTTATGAGTGAGTTTTGTGTTTGAGTGTTCTGTATCACTCAAACCAATTCGCACACCATTGTCAAAAACAAGGTCACGCCTCGCCCTTCAGAGTTTGACAAATCTCATCAACAAATCCATGACTGAAATAAGACCTATCGTAGATTCTTGGTTCTGGTTTAGCGTTCCAGCTTGCAGCCTCTCAGTTATTTCTGGTTCTCTTTCTTTCCCTTTGTGGGAATATATTAAAGGGACATTGTCCCTCAATTTAACTTAGGGCGGCACGGTGGCACAGTGGGTTAGCACCGCTGCCTCACAGCGCCGGGGACCCGGTTCAATTCCCGGCTTGGGTCACTGTCTGTGTGGAGTTTGCACATTCTCCCCGTGTCTGCGTGGGTTTCCTCCAGGTGCTCCGGTTTCCTCTCACAGTCCGAAAGATGTGTGGTTTCGGTAGATTGGCCATGCTAAATTGCACTTTAATATCCCAAGATATGTTGATCAGATGGATTAGCCGTGATTTAATATTGTGACATGTATTAACATACAGTGAAAAGTATTGCTTCTTTCACGCTATACAGACAAAGCATACCGTTCATAGAGAAGGAAATGAGAGCATGCAGAATGTAGTGTTACAGTCATAGCTAGGGTGTAGAGAAAGATCAACTTAATGCAAGGTAGGTATATTCAAAAGTCTGACAGAAGCAGGGAAGAAGCTGCTCTTGAGTGGGTTGGTACGTGACCTCAGATTTTTGTATCTTTTTCCTGACGGAAGAAGGTGGAAGAGAGAATGTCTGGGGTGTGTGGGGTCCTTGATTATGCTGGCTGCTTTGCCGAGGCAGCGGGAAGTGTAGACAGAGTCAATGGATGGGAGGCTGGTTTGCGTGATGGATTGGGCTACATTCACAACCTTTTGTAGTTCCTTGCGGTCTTGGGTAGAGCAGGAGCCATACCAAGCTGTGCGGGGGTAAGGGGTAAGGCCTGGGTAAGATACTCAGTACAGACTTGGTGGGGCTGAATGGCCTCCTTCTGCACTGTAAGGATTGTGTGATTCTATGAACTTCTGCGCTGCGTGCAAATATAGGGGGTCAGGAAATGCTTGAGGAAATGCTCTTGTTGCTGTGGAGAAAGGCAGAGCTGTGACTGGTGACAGGATTTTTGGGGTAAGAATTAGTTTTAAGTACTTTTCCGCGGGTGTTATTTATTTATTTAATTTAGTTTTAAATTTTGGCGCGCAACCGGCAGTGGCCGCGGGGTTTACTGGGAAGGGTCTCTTGAGTTTTTTTTTTAGTGCACAGGAGGTTTAAAAGGCAGGTCCCACTGTCTAGCGGGCAGCGTTGGGAGCGGGCAGCGGAGTGAGACGGAGCTGAGTGAGAACTGAGGGGCTTTGGCTCATCGGGCTTAGGCAGAAAGGGCGAGCAGGGGTGAGTTTCTTATTTTTAAAAAATTTTATTTATAAGTTACTTTTCTCCGGGTACCTTGGTAGAAATAATTTGGAACAGAGAGGAATAATCTTCATTCACTTTTTTCCCTGTGTTTAAAAGGGCAATTATGACTGTCAGGCCAGTATGTTGTTCCCAATGTAGGATGTGGGAGGTCCTGGAGGCTCCTAGCCTCCCGGACGACCATATCTGTGCTGGGTGTGTTGAGCTGCGGTTCCTAAGGGACCATGTTAGGGAACTGGAATTGCAGCTCGAGGACCTTCGCCGGGTTAGGGATAGTGAGGAGGTCATTGACAGGAGCTATCGGCAGGTGGTCACACCGGGACCACGGGAGGAGGGTAACTGGGTAACAGTGAGGAAGGAGAAAGCTCGGGTGATGGTGAGCACCCCGGTGGATGTGCCCCTTAATAATAAGTACTCCTGTCTGAGTACTACTGGGGTGGACAGCCCACCTGGGGGAAGCAGCGGTGACAGTGTCTCTGGAGCTGAGCCTGGCCCAGTAGTGCAAAGGGGTAAGGAAAGGAGGGTAGTGCTAATTGGGGACTCTACGGTGAGAGGGTCAGATAGGCGTTTTTGCGGACACAGACGGGACTCTCGGATGGTGGTTTGCCTCCCTGGTGCAGGGGTCCGGGATGTCTCTGGTCGAGTCCCAGAAATCCTGAAGGGGGAGGGAGAGGAGCCCAAGGTCGTGATGCATATAGGTACTGCTGACATCGGTAGGAAGAGGGAAGGGGTCATGAAAAGAGAATATAGGGAGTTGGGTAGACAGCTGAGAAAGAGGAATGCAAAGGTAGTAATCTCGGGATTGCTGCCTGTGCCGCGGGAGAGTGAGAACAGGAATCGGTGGAGAATGAATGCGTGGCTGAGGGACTGGAGCAAGGGACAACGATTTGGGTACTTGGATCATTGGGACCTCTTTAGGGGCAGGTGTGACCTGTTTAAAAAAGACGGGTGGCACTTGAATCCCAGGGGGACCAATATCCTGGCGGGAAGGTTGGCTAAGGCTACTGGAGAGACTTTAAACTAGAAAGGTTGGGGGGAGGGAATCGAAATGAGGGGACTGAGAGCGAGGAGGTTAGCTCGCAAATAGATAAGGAATGTAGACAGGGTAAGAGGGAGGTTAGACGAGTGAGGGAGAAGGGAAGTGCTCAGGCTGAAGGTCTGAGATGTGTCTATTTTAATGCCAGGAGTGTAGTGAATAAAGTGGATGAGCTTGGAGCGTGGATTGCTGCTTCGAATTGTGATGTGGTGGCCATTACGGAGACTTGGATGTCTCAGGGACAGGACTGGGTGCTTCAGGTGCCAGGTTTTAGATGTTTCAGGAAGGACAGGGAGGGAGGCAAGAGAGGGGGGGGAGTGGCACTGTTGATCAGGGATAGTGTCACGGCTGTAGAGAAGGTGGACGCCGTGGAGGGACTGACTACGGAATCTCTGTGGGTGGAGGTTAGGAATAGGAAGGGGTCGGTAACTTTGCTGGGTGTTTTCTATAGGCCGCCCAATAGTAACAGAGATGTTGAGGAGCAGATGGGGAAACAGATCCTGGAGAGATGTAGGAATAACAGAGTTGTCGTGATGGGAGATTTTAATTTCCCAAACATAGATTGGAATATCCCTAGGGCTAGGGGTTTGGATGGAGAGGAGTTTGTTAGGTGTGTCCAGGAGAGTTTCCTGACACAGTATGTGGATAAGCCTACTAGAGGAGAGGCTGTTCTTGATCTGGTGCTGGCTAATGAACCTGGACAGGTGGAGGATCTCTCGGTGGGTGAACATCTTGGGGATAGCGATCATAATTCTATCTCCTTCACGATAGCATTGGAAAGAGATAGGGTCAGGCAGGCTAGGAAAGTGTTTCTCTGGAGTAAAGGGAAATACAGTGTCATCAGGGAGGAAATTAGACGGGTAAATTGGAAGGAGGCATTCTTGGGGAAAAGTACCGAAGGAAAGTGGAGGATTTTCAAGGAATGTTTGTCTGGAGCTCTGCATGACAACGTTCCGATGAGACAGGGGGGTGTTGGTAGGGTACGGGAACCGTGGTGCACGAAGGTTGTGATGAACCTGGTAAATAAGAAAAGAGAGGCGTACAGAAGGTTCAGAGAGCTAGGAGGTGTTAAGGATTTAGAGGAGTATACGCGATGTAGGAAGGAGCTTAAGAAGGAAATTAGGAGAGCGAGAAGGGGTCATGAGAAGACCTTGGCGGGTAAGATTAAGGAGAATCCCAAGGCTTTCTACAAATATGTCAAGAGTAAAAGGATGAGATGTGAAGGCATAGGACCCTTAAAAGGTGAAGGGGGAAAAGTTTGTGCGGAACCGTTAGAAATGGCGGAGGTGCTTAATGAATACTTTACCTCGGTATTCACGGTGGAAAGGGATCTGGGTGGTTGTACTGCTGGATTGCGGAGGACAGAAAGGATCGAGCATGTGGACATAAAGAAAGAGGATGTGTTGGAACTATTGAATGGCATCAAGGTTGGTAAGTCGCCGGGACCGGATGGGATGTACCCCAGGTTACTGTGGGAGGCGAGGGAGGAGATTGCGGAGCCTTTGGCGATGATCTTTGCATCGTCGATGGAGACGGGAGAGGTTCCGGAGGATTGGAGGATTGCGGATGTGGTCCCTATATTCAAGAAAGGGAACAGGGACAGCCCGGGAAATTACCGACCGGTGAGTCTAACCTCAGTGGTTGGTAAGTTGATGGAGAGGATCCTGAGAGACAGGATTTATGATCATCTAGAGAAGTTTAGTATGATCAAAAGTAGTCAGCACGGCTTTGTCAGGGGCAGGTCGTGCCTTACGAGCCTGGTTGAGTTCTTTGAAAATGTGACCAAGCACATTGACGAAGGAAGAGCGGTGGATGTGGTCTATATGGACTTCAGCAAAGCGTTCGATAAGGTCCCCCATGCAAGACTTCTTGAGAAAGTGAGAGGGCATGGGATCCAAGGGGCTGTTGCCTTGTGGATCCAGAACTGGCTTGCCTGCAGAAGGCAGAGAGTGGCTGTGGAGGGGTCTTTCTCTGCATGGAGGTCAGTGACCAGTGGAGTGCCCCAGGGATCTGTTCTGGGACCCTTGCTGTTTGTCATTTTCATAAATGACCTGGATGAGGAAGTGGAGGGATGGGTTGGTAAGTTTGCTGACGACACCAAGGTAGGTGGTGTTGTGGATAGTTTGGAGGGATGTCAGAAGTTGCAGCGAGACATAGATAGAATGCAAGACTGGGCGGAGAAGTGGCAGATGGACTTCAACCCGGATAAGTGTGTAGTGATCCATTTTGGCAGATCCAATGGGATGGAGCAGCAGTATAAAATGAAGGGTACCATTCTTAGCAGTGTAGAGGATCAGAAGGACCTTGGGGTCCGGGTCCATAGGACTCTTAAATCGGCCTCGCAGGTGGAGGATGCGGTCAAGAAGGCGTATGGCGTACTAGCCTTCATTAATCGAGGGATTGAGTTTAGGAGTCGGGAGATAATGCTGCAGCTTTATAGGACCCTGGTTAGACCCCACTTGGAGTACTGCGCGCAGTTCTGGTCACCTCATTACAGGAAAGATGTTGAAGCCATTGAAAGGGTGCAGAGGAGATTTACAAGGATGTTGCCTGGATTGGGGGGCATGCCTTATGAGGATAGGTTGAGGGAGCTTGGTCTCTTCTCCCTGGAGAGACGAAGGATGAGAGGTGACCTGATAGAGGTTTACAAGATGTTGAGGGGTCTGGATAGGGTGGACTCTCAGAGGCTATTTCCAAGGGCTGAAATGGTTGCTACGAGAGGACACAGGTTTAAGGTGCTGGGGGGTAGGTACAGGGGGGATGTCAGGGGTAAGTTTTTCACTCAGAGGGTGGTGGGTGAGTGGAATCGGCTGACGTCGGTGGTGGTGGAGGCAAACTCGTTGGGGTCTTTTAAGAGACTTCTGGATGAGTACATGGGATTTAATGGGATTGAGGGCTATAGATAGGCCTAGAGGTGGGGATGTGATCGGCGCAACTTGTGGGCCGAAGGGCCTGTTTGTGCTGTGACTTTCTATGTTCTATGTTCTATGAAACTGTGTGCTGTGGCTGAGTCAGGTACACAGGACAACAGGGTCTACATCTCGACAACTTACTAAACAGCCTGCTTATCCCCACAAACCAATTTACAAAGGCAGTCAGGTATTTTTCAAAGATCCAAGACCTCATTCAACTATGTTGCATTAAATCAAAACCCCTGCAAGTTTCAAATATTTCCTTTGAGTCCTTTTCTGGGGTTGTAAGATGCGTTAATTGGATTCCAAGCCAGATAGTGAAATGTGGAACTCGGTGAAAATCCTTTTCTTGACTGTTTATTTCCAGAATGTGGCATTACATCTGAATGCCTCCTGCCTGCTAACACGCAGCGTCCCTGCCTGCTAACACGCAGTGCCCCTGCCTGCTAACATGCAGCGTCCCTGCCTGCTAACACACAGCGTCCCTGCCTGCTAACACGCAGTATCCCTGCCTCCTAACACGCAGCGTCCCTGCCTGCTAACACGCAGTGCCCCTGCCTGCTAACACGCAGCGTCCCTGCCTGCTAACACGCAGTGCCCCTGCCTGCTAACATGCAGCATCCCTGCCTGCTAACACGCAGTGTCCCTGCCTGCTAACACGCGGTATCCCTGCCTCCTAACAGGCAGCATCCCTGCCTGCTAACACGCAGCATCCCTGCCTGCTAACACGCAGCGTCCCTGCCTGCTAACACGCAGTATCCCAGCCTGCTAACACGCAGTATCCCTGCCTGCTAACATGCAGTATCCCTGCCTGCTAACACGCAGCGTCCCTGCCTGCTAACACGCAGTATCCCTGCCTGCTAACACGCAGTGCCCCTGCCTGCTAACACGCAGCGTCCCTGCCTGCTAACACGCAGTATCCCTGCCTGCTAACATGCAGCGTCCCTGCCTGCTAACACGCAGTGCCCCTGCCTGCTAACACGCAGCGTCCCTGCCTGCTAACACGCAGTGCCCCTGCCTGCTAGCACGCAGTATCCCTGCCTGCTAACATACAGTATCCCTGCCTGCTAACACACAGTATCCCTGCCTGCTAACACGCAGTATCCCAGCCTGCTAACACGCAGTATCCCAGCCTGCTAACACGCAGCGTCCCTGCCTGCTAACACGCAGTATCCCAGCCTGCTAACACGCAGCGTCCCTGCCTGCTAACACGCCGTATCCCTGCCTGCTAACACGCAGTGCCCCTGCCTGCTAACACGCAACGTCCCTGCCTGCTAACACGCAGTGTCCCTGCCTGCTAACATGCAGTATCCCAGCCTGCTAACACGCAGCGTCCCTGCCTGCTAACACGCAGTGCCCCTGCCTGCTAACACGCAACGTCCCTGCCTGCTAACACGCAGTGTCCCTGCCTGCTAACATGCAGTATCCCTGCCTGCTAACACGCAGTGCCCCTGCCTGCTAACACGCAGTATCCCTGCAGTCTCTCTTTGTAAGAAATTATTAAAACAAACTAATCAATAGAATAAACAAATTAAAGAGGGGTGACAGCCCCTGGTGGGGCACCATAACTTGAACAGGAAGTCCAAAGGAAACTTATTTAAATGTCATTATTGGGGGTGATGGTGTACCCCAGGAACTGAGACCCCCCCCCGCCCCCACTTTGGCCACCAGTCTCTCTTTACATGTGGTCAAGGTATTTAATCAATCAATGCCCTTCTCCAGTGTGTATTCTTAATCTTGATAAAATGATTAATATCCCATTCACATGGTGTTCTATGTCTGTGCCCTGATTTTAACCGAAGGATTTCCATTTGTGCCACCATCTCCTAGCTAGAGGTAACCTTGTTTTAGGATCACCATTCGCAGCACAGAACAACTCATCATTCAATACATTTGGCATGAATTGGGAAATGGCAGCAACAGCGATTAGTCTTGATGTAGCATCTTTATCATGGCCCTATGCTCCAAGACTTCTTGCAGGAGAAGTATCAAACAGGATCTGAAACCAAATCTCATCAGACATTAGAAGAGGTGACCAAAAGCTGAGGGGAGGAGAGAGAGAGAGAGAGCTGGAGAAGTTTAGGGAGATAATTCCAGAACTTAGGTCCCAGGTAGCCGAAGGGAAACAGAGGAGTGATTAAAATTGGGGAAGCCCGGGAGGCCAGAGTTGGATGAATGCAGGGATCTCAGAGGGTCAGAGAAGATCGGGAGGGTTGAAATCGTGCAAACATTTGAAAACAGGGATGAGAATTTTAAATGAGCTGTTGAGAGACCCAGAGTCAATGTTGGTCAGCGAGGGTAGAAGACTGGTAGCTCCCTATTGCCTGATGTCAGGGATTAATCATCAGCTTCTCTCCACAGGAATCATTGAGTCCTACAGTGCAGAAGGAGGCCATTCAGTCCATCAAGTCTACACTGACCACAATCCCACCCAAGCCCTATCCCCATCACCCCACGCATTTACCCTCGCTAGTCCCCCTGACACTAAGGGGCAATCCTGCATGGCCAATCCGCCTAACCCGCACATCTTTGGACTGTGGGAGGAATCCGGAGTACCCGGAGGAAACCCACGCAGACACGGGGAGAACGTGCAGACTCCACACAGACAGTGACCCAAGCCAGGAATCGAACCCGGGTCCCTGGCACTGTGAGGCAGCAGTGCTAACCACTGTGCTACCGTGTCAAAGCTGCTTTGACAAAGGGTCATCTGGACTCGAAATGTCAGTTATTTTCTCTCCTTACAGATGCTGCCAGACCTGCTGAGATTTTCCAGCATTTTCTCTTTTGACCTCATTGCAATTATCTGTACACCATTTCTAACCAATCTGCTTTTCCAGACTAACCTACGTGGTGGATGATGCGCTATCAATTAGGCAAAAGACTACTGGTGTGCCAATACAACTGTGGGCTTTTATTCATAACAGGATCAGGAGCACATCCCAACAGGTAACCGACCCGGACTGAACAAGGGGGAGGAGACAGCCACCTTTATACTAGGTGACAAGGGGAGGAGCCGAGCCGGCAGGGGATGAGTCCAGGCATAACAAACACACAACGGTGGTCCATGTAGGACAAAAGCACAACTAAAGTCCACCACAGTGGACTTCAGTTATGTCTGGACACATCCCCTGCCAGCTCAGCTCCTCCTCTTGTCTCAAGTCTCCATGGTGGCGAGTTTATGCCTCAGCAACATGAAGCAGCCTATCTACATTCCAAAACCATGGACTTGACTCTGGAGTTATACTGTCGCTTGTACAACTCACAACTTTGGCTGGCTGGTGACATTGGCACACACAACTTCTGAAATGGCAACCCAGGCAACATTCTGTCCACAAAATTACAGAATAAAGTTTATGTAATATTAATTCTAGGTAGAACAATGCAGTAATCGGACTTGGTCATTTCAATTGCTGTATATCCTATTTCTTCCTGGATATTACAGAGAAGAGACCATTCGGCCCATCAGGTCTGCACTGTCTCTCTGATACAGCATCTTACCCAGGCCACCTCCCCCACCCTATCACTACCACCACGCATATTTCCCAGGGCTAATCCATTTACATCTTTGAACATGAAGGGTCAATTTTAGCATGGCCAACGCACCTAACCCGCACATCTTTGGAGTGTGGGAGGAAACCGGAGCACCCGGAGGAAACCCACGCAGACACGGGGAGAACGTGCACAATCCACACAGACAATCACCCGAGGCCGGAATCGAACCCGGGTCCCTGGCGCTGCGAGGCAGCAGTGCTAACCATTGTGCCAACCCGCCTCATGCTGCACCCAGGAACACAACGGAAGGTGGATCTTGGGTCATGATGAAACTAATCATACTGAAAAGCGACTTTTTTCTAACCATTATCAATCTGAGTTTTAATTCAAAGATTAACTTAATTAAGAGGAGACTGGACTGAGAGTGGATAATTCGAATCTCTCGTGCATCTTAAGTAGTAGGCTATGATAATTGCAGTTTTCTTAATTTTGCAGTTTAAATATAAAAATTAAAATGATCATTTCACAAGCTGGTGACATCCTAAAGCCCAGCTGCACTTCATACTCATGCGCAAAGAAATTGTTCAGATTTTTTTCTTCATTGTCACGTGAATGTCAGATTTATTGTCCTTGACCTTCATTTAGATTCAGACAGTCTTTAATTAGCCAGTCACTTGAAGCGTAGCATCACTGCTCGCGTGCAGTGTGACGGAGCGCTGAATTCTTCGTTAGCATGCAATACTTTCCTGCCCCCTTTGTTTGGATAATTTGAGGAAGTTTAGATCTTGTCAATCTCTACACAAACCAGCTCAGGCCCCCTACGCTGTACCAACTGGTGTCTATCAATGCATGACAGGCCAGTGGTTTGATAATGATCCCTGAGGGTCAATGCTACCTTCCAGTATGCTGGAGGATGCCAGTTTTAAGACCTCCCACCGGACGACCAAGTCTACACAAGATCAAATATACATAGGGTTTTGATTAGAATGATCACAGCCGTTAAGTTATCGCACGTAATGGCTTTGGCCACTTGTAGCAGGGAGTAGTGGCTTTACCGCCTCACGCTGTTGTGCTTCTTTTTTTTGCTGTTTTGGCCATTGTCCCATTTTCAGAAGGTGACACGCGTGCGAAGATATATTTCTTTTGTCAGATTTTTTACATCTTTCAAGGAAGGCGCTGGGGGACTTTCGACACATGGTTTTGGTTTCCCCAATACCTTTAACTGGGCTTCATCACATTAGCCCTGTCTCCAACCCGGCAGACAGTTGATGTCACTTCCTGTGCCCTGACCCCGGTTCAGGTTACAAAGGGGGAGCCTTTCATTCCAGTGGACGTGTGTAAGAACAGCAGGTGTCACATTCCCTCGCTCACCTCCGAAATAAAGTCGAGAGCACGAAAACCGCAGTCGGGCCCTGAACGCACGGACTCGAATGGAAAGTTCCCTGTTGTTGAAGCTGAGGTGCTAATGTGTTTAAAGGGGGCTTGTCACCTCGTCGAAAGCAGCCGAGAGGAATTTCAAACCCGTTGCGAACATCAGAATCCAATGACGCAAGTTTGGGGCCATGATTTTATAGTTCATAAGATATAGAAGCTGAATTAGGCCGTTCGGCCCATCGAGTTCGCTCCGCTATTCGATCATGGCTGATATGCTCCTCATTCCCATTTTCCTGCCTTCTCCCCACAACCCTTCAACCCATTAAAAATCTGTCTAACTCCTCCTTAAATTTACTCACTGTCCCAGCATCCACTGCACTTTGGGGTAACGAATTCCACAGATTCACAACCCTTTGAGAGAAGTAGTTTCTCCTCAACTCTGTTTTAAATTTGCTGCCCCTTATCCTGAGACTATGACCTCTCGTCCTAGAATGGCCCACAAGAGGAAGCATCCGCTCCACGTCTACTTTATCCATACCTTTTATCATCTCAATTTGATCTCCCCTCATTCTCCTAAATTCCAGAGAGTAACGGCCTAAACTGTTCAATCTCTCTTCATACGACAAACCCCTCGTCTCTGGAATCAATCCAGTGAACCTCCTCTGAACTGCCTCCAATGCCACTGCATCTTTGCTCAAATAAGGGGACCAAAACTGTGCGCAATACTCCAGGTGCAGCCTCACCAATGCCTTGTGTAGTTGCAGCAATACTTCCTTCCTTTATATTCTATATTTTAGTCTCAGCAAGATAGACAGAAGGCGGGATTTTCTGACCGGGCTTGTCCCAAGACCGGAAAATCCCACTCGAGGGCAATGGACCTTTCCATGGTCTGTCCCCATTCCCTCCCACCCTCCCCCCACCTCCTGCTACGATTCCCATGGCGGGCGGAATGGGAAAATGCCGCTCATGGGCCGGAATTCTCCAGTCCCGCTTCAGTGAACGGAGATTCGGCTGATACCAAATTCTCTGTTCAGGCTGGCAGCGGTGGCAGGGCGTGAGTGGCCAGAGAATTCCGGCCATGATGTAGGTGCAGACTTACGTCAGCTTGGAGCCAGGCTGCTGCGATTACCGACTGCCACGGTTCACACCGAGGAAATACGCCATTTCTTTACTGATGTTATCATAGGAGGGAGCTGAGGTCTCAACTTTCTAATACAAAACATGCTGTGCATTGTGCTCCTGCAGCTTTCCCAGCCCTGTCTCTTTTACCACACTATCTTCTCTCTCTCTCTCAACCTTTAGTTGTATACAGGATTTCACCAGGCTAACACAGTGATCGACAGAAGATAGGTGCTTTTACAGGGATTCAATGGCCACAATGATAATAAATAATCTGCCTTGTTCTAAGCTGCACCCCCCCCCCCCCACCCAACCCCCTTTGCGCCCTCCGCATGATGAGAGACATAATGATCAAGCAAAAGCCAAAAGAAAGTCAGACTATTGGTCAATATCTCGGCAGTGGCTCGGTGGGCAACACTCTCACCTTTAATTCAAAGGTCGTGGGTTCAAATGCCACTCCAGAGACCTGAATCCAGGCCGGCACTCCTAGTTCAGTCCTGATGAAATGCTTCACTGGAGTCTGGGCAAGATGTGAAACCGAGGCCCAGCCTGCCCTCTTGGGTCAGTCTGAAAGATTGCAAGGATTGCTTCATAGATTAGGAGTAGATTAATCCCTGGGGCCCAGGCCAATATTTGCATAGAGTGCATAGAATCCCTACAGTACAGGAGGAGACCATTCAGCCCATCAAGCCTGCACCGACAACAATCCCACCCATGCCCTATTCTCATAGCCCTATGTATTTACTCTAGCTAATCCCCTTGACACAAAGGACCAATGTAGCACGTCCAATCAACCTAACCCGCACATCTTTGGACCATGGGAGAAAACCACGCAGACACGGGGAGAATGTACAAACTCCACACTGACAGTCACCTGAGGCCGGAATCGAACCTGGGTCCCTGGCACTGTGAGGCAGCAGCGCTAACCACTGTGCCACCGTGTGAAAGAAAGATTTGCTTTTCACAACTACAGGAGTTCTCCAAACGCATTACACAGCCAGTGAAGTGCTTTTGAAGTGTAGTCACTGTTCTAATGTAGGAAAACGCAGCTGCCAATTTTGCACACAGCAAAATCCCACGTGGTGATGACCACATCATCTGCTTTCTGTGACGTTGATTGAGGAGAAATACTGGCCAGCTCACCAGGGATAGCTCTCCCTGCTCTCTTCAAAGCAGTACCATTCAGTCTACCCGAGCAGACAGATTAGACCTCGGAACAGCACTGGAGAATCGGCCTTGATTGAGTTTGTGTTGAAGCCCTGGAATTGGAACCTTGTGACTCAGAGGTAAAATGCGTCGCCAACTGTGATGGGGCTGATACTCAATTACCCCTCAAACAACAGCACAGTCACTAATTATCTGGTCAATAAGACGATGCTGTTTGTGGGAGCTTGCTGTGCACAAATTGGCTGCAGTGCTTCCTACATTGTAACACTTCAAGGGTCCTTCATTGGCTGCTAAGTGTGTTGGAACATTTTGTGGTTGTAAAAAGCCCTACGGAAATGCAAGTATTTCCTTTCAAATATGAGAAACCAACTGTAGAGTTAGCCACAAGGAGCTTAAGAAAATTGTTCCCAAAAGGGTTAGTTTACACAGCTAGGGTCCAAAAACCCAAATGTAAGAAAACAGATAGAATAATTTTATACAGGAAGTGGACATTTGGCCCTTTTATACTTCTGAATCTGCTGTCCTTCCTTTTTTTTATTAATGTTCCTGAAATGTTTTTTTTACCAACACCTCTTTTATAAGCTGCCATTGAATCCAGTTCCCAGGAGCACTCTGGCTGCTCAGAGCTTAATCAAGAGAGAGTCAGCAGATTTTGGGGTATGAGGGAATTGAGAGATATGGACTAATGCAGGATGATGTCATTGAGCTAGATGATCAGCAATGATCATATTAAATGCTAGTCTAGACTCAAGGGACTGAATGGCCAGCTCTTGCTCCTGTTGGCTATGGTCTTATAGAAACATAGAAACATGGAAGCTAGAAGCAGGAGTAGGCCATTCAGCCCTTCGAGCCTGTTCCGCCATTCATTTTGATCATGACTGATCATCAAATTCAATATCCTGATCCCTCCTTCCCTCCATATCCCTTGATCCCTTTAGCCCCAAGAGCTATATCTCACTTCTTCTTGAAATCAGACAACATTTTGGCCTCAACTACATCCTGCAGTAGTGAATTCCACACATTCACCACCCTCTGGGAGAAGAAATTTCTCCTCACCTCAGTTCTAAAAGGTTTACCCCTTATCCTCAAACTATGACCCCTAGTTCTGGACTTCCTCACCATTGGGAACATTCTTTCTGAATCTACCGTGTTAGAATTTTATGTTTCTATGAGATCCCTTCTCACTCTTCTAAACTTCAGTGAATATAATCCTAACTGACTTAGTCTCTCCTCACATGACAGACCTGCCATCCCAAGAATCAGTCTGGTAAACCTTCACTGTACTCCCTCTATAGCAAGGACATCCTTCCTCAGATAAGGACACCAAAGCTGCACACAATACTCCAGGTGTGGCCTCACCAACGCCCCATACAATTGCAGCAAAGCATCCCTATCCCTATACTCAAATCCTCTCACTATGAAGGCCAACACACCATTTGCCTCAGGTAAACGCAAAATACTGCGGATGCTGGACTCTGAAACAGAAACAGAAAAATACTGGAAAATCTCAGCAGGTCTGACAGCATCTGTGGAGAATGAGAGCCAACGTTTCAAGTCTGGGTGACCTTTCGTCAGAGCTGCCATTTGACTTCTTTACTGCCTGCTGTACCTGCGCGCTTACTTACAGCGACTGATGTACGAGGACACCATGGTCTTGTTGAGTATGCACCTCTCTCAACTTACACCCCAATCAAGTAACAATCTGCCTTCCTATTATTACCTGGGCATCGCTGGCTAGGTTGGCATTTACTGTGCACATTAATTGCCCTTGGGAAAGTGGTGGTGGTGAGGTGGCTTCTTGAACCGCTGCGGTCCATGTTGGGTAGGTACACCCACAGTGCCATCAGGAAGGAAATTCCAGAATTTTGACCCAGCGACAGTGAAGGAATATCGATGTATTTCCAAGTCAGGATGGTGAGTGGCTTGGAGGGGAACTTGCAGGTGGTGGTGTTCCCGTGTATCTGCCGCCCTTGTCTTTCTAGATGGTAGAGTTTGTGAATTTGGAAGGTGCTGTCGAAGGAGCTATGGTGAGTTCAGACCTGAGAGCTGCTTGTCAATGATGGACTGAAGAAATTTAAAAGGGATTTGGTCTGATGTTTTCTCTCTCTCTTTAAAGTGAATAGGATGCCAGCTTTTGTTAATTGTTTGCTTTGTGACCGGTAACAGATTCCTGGCAAACTTAAATCTTCAAAACAATGTTCTTGCAGCAAACAGCGCATTGTGTATTTATGTGAAGCATGTTGGTCTCTTTTGCACATTAGTGTATTGCCATTGCAGGAAAAAAACCTCATGTAAACACCCAGCGATTTCAATGCATCCAGGCACTTTGCAGTAGCAATGACTCAGGCATTTGTAACAGATTTATCCACAGTGTTGTGTACATCAGGCAGATTCCTGTCTCTTCTTGCGTCAGTTGTGCCAACTCAGATCAAGGTCAATCTACATTGTCCTCATTGTGCAAGGAATCATAGAATCATACAATCCCTACAGTGCAAAAGGAGGCCATTCGGCCCATCTAGCCTGCATCGACAACAATCCCACTCAGGTTCTATCTACATCACCCCACATATTTGTCCTCCTAATCCCCCTGACGCTAAGGGGCAATTTAGCATGGCCAAACAACCTAACCCGCACATCTTTGGACTGTGGGAGGAAACCGGAGCACCTGGAAGAAACCCACGCAGACACTGGGAGAATGTGCAAACTCCAGACAGGCAGTGACACAAGCTGGGAATCGAAACTGGGTCCCTGGTGCTGTGAGGCAGCAGTGCTAACCGTGCCACCATGCCGCCCAATCATTTCATTTCAAATCCCTCCATGGCCTCACTCCTCCCTATCTCTGTAACCTCCAGAAGCCTCACAACCTTCCAAAGTCCCTGTGCTCCTCCAATCCTGACCACTCACGTATCGCCCAATTTCACCGCTCCTCCACTGGTGGTGACATTTGAATTCGATTAAATGTTACATGATGATCATGAAATGAAAAAAAACCCCGCCTGGTTCACCAACGTCCTTTCCAGATGAAAATCTGCCATCCTTACCCATCAGTTGTTGGGACCCTGAGCTCTGAAATTGTTTCCCTCAACCTCGACACCTCTCCCCAACTCACCCACATCCCCCTCCAGTGTGGGGAAATTTGAAGATGGCCAATTGTGTCTTAATTTAGACAATTCAAAACTCGCAAGGCAAATATCTCTGTGCAAAGACGTTACAAAACTTATTTAACATAAAACATAGAACAAAACAAACAAATCACAGGTGGAGAAGGTGGTGAAGAAGGCATATGGCATGCTTGCCTTTATAGGACGGGGCATAGAGTATAAAAGTTGGGGTCTGATGTTGCAGATGTATAGAACGTTGGTTCGGCCGCATTTGGAATACTGCGTCCAGTTCTGGTCGCCACACTACCAGAAGGACGTGGAGGCTTTGGAGAGAGTACAGAGGAGGTTTACCAGGATGTTGCCTGGTATGGAGGGGCTTGGTTATGAGGAGAGATTGGGGAAACTGGGGTTGTTCTCCTTGGAAAGACGGAGGATGAGGGGAGACTTAATAGAGGTGTATAAAATTATGAAAGGCATAGATAGGGTGAACGGTGGGAAGCTTTTCCCCGGGTCGGTGGTGACGTTCACGAGGGGTCATAGGTTCAAGGTGAAGGGGGGGAGGTTTAACACAGATATCAGAAGGACATATTTCACACAGAGGGTCGTGGGGGCCTGGAATGTGTTGCCGGGCAAGGTGGTGGAGGCGGACACACTGGGAACGTTTAAGACTTATCTAGACAGCTATATGAACGGAGTGGGAATGGAGGGATACAAAAGAGTGATCTAGTTTGGACCAGGGAGCGGCGCGGGCTAATTGTTCCTGGTTTCTCGTTTCAAGGCTTCATTCTACGATCATCTTGCTGGTGCCAGTACAGAGTGAGACTGCGGATAGTTGGGAACCTGTCTCGGGGGCAGGGGATTCATATGGTGTTCGTGGAAGTGGAAATGACTAGGGTTGGGAAGCATTTTCCGATCGGGGCCATTGTGATCTCCTGGACTCGTTTCGATCGCCTCAGGGGGTCGGAGAGGAATTTCCCAGATTTTTTTTTCCCCATATTGGCCCTGGGGTTTTTCACTCTGGGTTTTCGCCTCTCCCTGGAGATCACATGGTCTGGAATGGGGGGGTGGGGGTAAGTTAATAGGTTGTAATGAACAAAGCATCGTAGCTGTGAGGGACAGCTCGGTGGATAGGATATTGGTATGTAGATAGGCTGGAAAATTGGGTGGGGATCCTGGATTCAGGATTCAATCCTGGACCGGGGAGCGGCGCGGGCTTGGAGGGCCGAAGGGCCTGTTCCTGTGCTGTATTGTTCTTTGTTCTTTGTTCTTTGTAAATGTACAGCCGACCGGAGACTCTCGAAGGGTTATGTAGCTCTTGAAATAGAGCGACAGAACCTCTCTGAAAGATCTGCTGACACATAGTCAAATTATACTTTTTTTCTAATCAATCATTCCGCTTTTCATTAGCTTAAAATCAATTTCATTTAACAGTCATACATCAATACAAATCTCTGTCAAGTACTTCAGCCAACCATATGATACTTAATAGCATGGTGATATCTCATTCATCCAGCTAATGCGGACATAGTCTCCTTTCTTGACTCTAACTACATCCCTGTTGCCTGGTAACGGCAGACACTACCGCAAGGTCAAAATGGACGTTCCCACCGGCTCACTGCCAAGTAGAATAGACATGTGCTCCTGTGTCCAGGGGCATATCTATCCTTGTGTCTGGGCAGTGAATACATCTATTCGTAAATGTTGCAGAATATGTACCCACATAGGAATTCTCCCGATAAGACTACTGCTGACTAGCCGGTTCCCAGACCTCTGGGTTTGAACTATTGACATTTACCACCATGCCTTTCAATAACTTTGCTTGGCTAAAGTGAACAATACATTTAAAATATCAGCATATATGTTTTAAAATCATTACTATTTGTTTTGATTCCAAGACTGCATTCACATATGTGTAAAACTGTTTGTGTTAGGGGGTCTAAGAATCTGATTCCTGATTCTCTGAAAGACTGCATTCTGCTTACAAATCTTATCAGCTGGTTAGGAATCCCCTCCTACACCCTCAATCTCACCCTTTATGTCACTCCTTAAAGCCTACCTCTCGGACTAAGCTTTCGGTCAGCTGTCCAAATATCCTCTAACATGGCTCAATGGCTAGTGTTGTTGTCAGATTCCAAGGGATCAGGAACATTTATATCCCCGGCAACTCCACGGAATGAGTGACAGCAGCAAAGAAAATGGGATATAATAGATAAAACATTAACAGATGATCGCCTTGGAAACTGGTTACAGGTAGCAACAGGGATAAAGGACCATAACAATACAATATATTTGCATTATTCTTTCACGAGATGTTGACTTTGGAGTCATCACATGTAGGCCAGACCAGGTAAGGATGGCAGATTTCCATCTGGAAAGGTCAGATGGGTTTTTGTTTCATGGTCATCATTCGACATTTAATTAAATGCAAATTCCACCATCTTCTGTGGTGGGATTTGAACCCACAGCCCCAGAGTATTGGCCTAGGTCTCTGCATTACTAATCCAGTGACAATACCACTTCACCACACTGCCGCCGCGGTTGTGAACCAGATGGTTTCATAGAATGCCTATAGTGCAGAAGGAGGCCATTCGGCCCATTGAGTCTGCACTGAACACAATCCCACCCAGGGGCTATTCCCATAATCCCTCATATATACCCTGTTAATCCCCCTGACACTAGGGTTAATTTAGCACGGCCAATCAGGCTAACCCGCACCTCTTTGGACTGTGGGAGGAAATTGTTATAACAATTAATGATAGTTGTCATGGTCACCATTAACGAGACTAGCTTTATAATCCCAGATTTATGAATTGTGTTTCAATTCCACCAGGTGCTGTGGTGGGATTTGAACCCATGTCCTCCGGAGGATATAGTCATGTGACATCACCACATCACCACCATCTCGCCCATCCATACATTAGCAGTTAATCATCACAATTTGATGAAACAATCTAACAATTGGAGATCTATTTAAAATGACAGCATCGGGGCGGCACGGTGGCACAGTGATTAGCGCTGCTACCTCACAGCGCCAGGGACCCGGGTTCAATTCCCGGCTTGGGTCACTGCCTGTGTGGGGTCTGCACATTCTCCCCGTGTCTGCATGGGTTTCCTCCAGTTTCCTCCCACAGTCTGAAAGGTGTGCTGGTTAGGGCGCATTGACCCAAACAGGCGCCGAAGTGTGGCGACTAGGGGAATTTCACAGTAACTTCATAGCAGTGTTAATGTAAGCCTTACTTGTGACTAATAAATAAACTTTACCTTACTTCAGAGAACATAGAATCCCCACAGTGCAGAAGAGGCCATTTGGCCCATCGTGTCTGCACCCACACTCTGTCAATGTACCTTACCCAGGCCCTCTCCCTTGCCCGATTCCCATAACCCCATACATTTCCCACAGCTAATCCCCCTAACCTATACATCATGTGACACTATGGGGCAATTTAACATGGCCAAACAACCTAACCCGCACATCATTGGACTGTGGGAGGAAACTGGAGCACCCGGAGAAAACCCACGCAGACACGGGGAGAACGTGCAGACTCTGCATAGGCAGTAACCCGAGTTGGGAATTGAACCCGGGTCCCTGGCTACTGTGGGGCAGCAGTGCTAATCACTGTGCCACCGTGTTGCCCTGAACTTCTCTTTGTCTTGGAAGATCCATTGTCATCATAGAATCCCTACGGTGCAGAAGGAGGTCATTCGGCCCATCGGGTCTGCACCGACCACAATCCCACCCAGGCCCTATTCCTGTAACCCCAAATATTTACCCCACTTATCCCCTAACACTAGGGTGAATTTAGCATGGCCAATCCACCTAACCTGCAGATCTTTGGAGTGTGAGAGGAAACCGGGGCACCCGGAGGAAACCCACGCAGACACGGGGAGAAGGTGCAAACTCCACACAGACAGTGACCCGAGGCCGGAATCGAACCCGGGTTCCTGGTGCTGTGAGGCAGCAGTGTTAACCACTGTGCCACCGTGCCGCCCGAGTTGTTTGTTGACTATGAATGTGGAATTGTGAGAGATGATGCCAGTGGATATAAAAGTGGGGAAGCCAGACTTGAAGTTGACACTCACTTACACACGGCAATCTTTTCTTTACAATATTGGATACATATCACACATTTAAACAAAACACAGCAGCCAAAGGTGTCGAGTTTTGAGAATGAATAATATTTTGTCCAGAGTTTCTGGATTTGCTTATGCTGCAGCTATTTTCAATGTCACCTTGAGTCCAGCGCAGTGAGCAGTGAAGGAAGAACACCTGAGAAAGGAGCTCATTAACTTCCCGTCAGTATGTGGCAAAGCTGTGTGTCTCCGCAGGACAGGTTTCAGCAAGTTCAGCTCCGCGCCAGAGCTAGGGCTGCGTCACAGCTGACACCCATTTCATTTTTACCGACACTCCAATGTCTTCACCAGGTCCTCCGTGTGATGGCCGTGATCGTGCAGATACTGGAAGCATTCACAAAAGGACATTGTCACGTCTGCCCCTATGGGCTAAGGGTGCATAAAGAATCACAGGGTAGGTTTGGTAACCGGAAACACTGAGAGCTCTTTATTCGAGGTGTGCACTCTTCCCAGACGGAACTCAGTCCCAGACTGGACTGAGCTAATTGCCCAGGGGTCACCTGCCCTTCATTCTTAAAGGAGCAGTCCGCACCCCAAACCCCATCGTACAATATATACACGCATATCACAAGCATCGATGCCAGAAGGAAGTGACGCCCAGAAATATAGTCATAGAATCATCATAGAATCATACAGTGCAGAAGGAAGCCATTCGGCACATTGTGTCTGCACCGACCACAATCCCACCTCAGCCCTATCCCCATAACCCCATTCATTTACCTAGCTATTCCCTCTGATACTAAGGGTCAATTTAGCATCCACCTAACCCGCACATCTTTGGGCTGTGGGAGGAAACCGGAGCACCCGGAGGAAACCCACGCAGACACGGGGAGAACGTGCAGACTCCGCACAGTGACCCGAGGTCAGAATTGAACCCGGGTCCCTGGCGCTGTGAGGCAGCAGTGCTAACCACTGTGCCACCGTGCCGCAAATGCCAGAATGACCAACTGACCCTTATATTAGGGGATGGTCCTTTATCCGAAACCACTATCCCGGGCCTCAAGTCAAATGCTGTCGAGATGCTGTTGCCCCACAATTTGGTCCTTTAAATCTCACTTGTGTGCCGGTATCCACCCCTCTCCTCATGTTTGTCCTGAAAGCACCCCACTCCCACTTCCACCCCTACTCCCACCCCCACCCCCATCCAGATCTCACAGCCCTGACAAGGGCCACCCCCATGCTCATGTCACATTAACCCTTACTTTTCTCTGCGAGAATTGGCCCCCTGAGGAAAGAGAAATGGGGAGGCGATGGCCTTGTGGTATTATCACTAGACTATTAATCGAGAAACTCAGCTAATGTTCTGGGGACCCGGGTTCGAATCCCACCACAGCAGATGGTGAAATTTGAATTCAATAAAAAAATATCTGGAATTAAGAATCTACTGATGACCATGAAACCATTGTCGATTGTCGGAAAAACCCATCTGGTTCACTAATGTCCTTTAGGGAAGGAAATCTGCAGTCCTTACCCGGTCTGGCCTACATGTGACTCCAAAGCCACAGCAATGTGGTTGACTCTCAACTGCCCTCAGGCAAATAGGAATGGGCAATAAATGCTGGCCAACCAGCAACGCCCATGTCCCACGAATGAATAAAAAAATGTTGCTGAACAAATTCAAGACAGGATTAGTTATGAAGATGCTGAAGAGTGAGTTCTGGAAGAACTAAATCAAGCGGCCGGTGGCTTTTAGATTAATGTCCCAGTACTGGGTTTCACGTTAAGTTGCACAGACCATAAAGATCACAATGTAATGATAACTTTTCATACAACATCAGTAAGGCCACAGTTTTGAGTGTCAGAAACAGACTGGGTTCCACACGATAGGATGGACATTCAAGCAATGTTGGGGGTATAGAGCAGACAACCCGAATACTGCCCGGTATTTGAAAGGTTGGGTTGCTTTTGTTTGAGATTATGAGATAATCTCTCAAACGTGAATAGATTGGACAGAGTGTGTAGAAAAATACTTTTTCCAGCCACTGAAGGGTATAGGACAAGATGACAGTTACAGTGGAGAGATTGAGGACCAAGAATAGGGGAAACATTTGTATACAGAGGGATGTGAAGATGGAGCATGGACAATCAAATTAATAAATATAGCAGAGATCTCGGCAACATTTAAGAATTGGTCAGATTTGGGCTGCAAGTATTAGGAATGAGGGATTAATTTCCAGTTACATGACACATAAGTTTTAGATCTTGGATTACATAATTGCGGTACTTTTAAAGGAGAGGCTTGCAGACCACCAAGGTACAAACAAACAAGAGCTTTATTGGAAAGGTGTTTACTCTACCGGCTGTTAGGATAGACTGCCCGTTTGCCCACACAAATGGCCAGTGATGTCATCAGGACATCATGTGATCGGTCCCTTAAAATGCCCTCATTCCAATAAGGAACAGCATGAATGCACAACATTAATGATATAGGGTTAATCCGTAATCTCGCAGTAAAGGATCCTCTGGGGAACAGCGATCATAATGATAAAATTTCTCATTAAGATTGAGGGTGACATAGAACAAAGAACAAAGAGCAGTACAGCACAGGCAGGCACAGGTCCTTGGGCCCTCCAAGCTTGCGCCGGTCGTGTTGTCCTATCTAGGTCAACCGCCTCTATCCCTCTATTCCCCGTCTGTTCATGTGTCTATCCAGACCCGTCTTAAATGTCGCTAACATGTCTGCCTCAACCACCTCACTTGGCAGTGCATTCCAGGCCCCCACCACCCTCTGTGTAAAAAACTTCCCCCACACATCTCCACTGAACCTTTCCCCCCCTTACCTTGAACTTGTGCCCACTTGTAATTGTCATTTCTGCCCTGGGAAAAAGCTTCCAACTGTTCACCCTATCTGTACCCCTCATAATTTTATAAACTTCCATCAGGTGGCTCCTCAGCCTCCGTCTTTCCATCCAAAGGGTCAAGTTTAGCAAAGCCCGGCTGGTGGCAAATGGTGGAAAATATTGAAAAAAAAAATTCGAAGATCTGAATGAAAATACATTCAAGTGGTTGTGACAAAGGCAGTTTTGTGAAGATATTTCTCAGCCAGAGAGAAGTGTATTTGAGAACAACAGAAGAATCAGTCTCCATCAGCTCAACAACGCACACAATGCACGGGGATCGTTCTTTCCTCTAGTTTGTGTGGCTGAGATTCAAAGCTGTACATACAAGAAAGGCAATTGCGACGGCGGCCAGTTTTGTGTTGGGTTGAAGCTAAGATGTGAAAGCGATTAAAATCCCATTCAATCTGTAAAACAACCTGTTTACTTATCCACAAATTGTTACAGACTCAGGGGCCTTTGTTAAATTGGTTCGTAAGAGATGACTACCAGACCATTGAACTCAGTGCCTTTCTCATTCAAGTAACATCCATGTAGAAATGATACCGTTCTGGAAGCTGAAGGTGCGAAGGACCGAGGATGATGAGGTTGTGAGGATGGCAAAGTGGCCTTGATGAGCTCATGTGGAACACCGAGTGCCAGGCTGTGTGTGTAAACATGACTTCATTCGGCATTTAGGAAGACTCACAGTTATGTTTTGCCTCATAATGCGCCTTCCGATGTTTCACATGGAGCCGGTTGCCTTTCCAGTGTAGTCGCTGTGGAAAATGTGACATCTTTTTCATCACTCTACATACAGCAATTAACGAATGGGTTGGGCTGAGTGCGGAGACTGCTGGAGGTATCTGCCACGGGTCAGTCGGTAGCACTCCAGCAGTCTGCACACATAAATCAGACTGGCACTTCAGCACTGAGCGAGTGTCGCACCATCAGATGTGGCACCTTTTAGATGAGGTACGCCCCCAGCCTGCCAATCTGGAGGGCGTAAAAAATTCCATGGCACGGGGGAATTCTCCCCAGTGACCTTGTTAATATTTCTCCCTCAATCAACAAATAAAGTAAAGTAAAAGTAAAGTTCATTTATTAATCACAAGTAGGCTTACATTAACACTGTAATGAAGTTACTGTGAAAATCCCCTAGTCTGTTCGGGTACACTGAGGGAGAATTTAGCACGGCCAATTCACTTAACCTGCACGTCTTTGGACTGTGGGAGGAAACCGGAGCACCCGGAGGAATCCCACGCAGACACGGGGACAACGTGCAAACTCCACAGAGACAGTGACCCAAGCCAAGAATTGAAGCCAGGTCCCTGGCGCTGTGAGGTGGCAGTGCTAACCACTGTGCCACCGTGCCGTCAAATATCACTTTAAAATAAGATCATTTATTGTACTGCCATTCATGGGATATTGCTGTGTGTAAATGGCTGCTGTGTTTTCCCCAATATAAATTCATAAGTTCATAAGATATAGGAGCAGAATTAGGCCATTCAGCCCATCGAGTCCGCTCCGCCATTCGACCATTCTCCTGCCTTCTCCCCATAACCCTCCAACCCATTACCAATTAAAAATCTGTCTAATTCCTCCTCAAATTTACTCTCTGTCCCAGCATCCACCGCACTTTGGGGTAGCGAATTCCACAGATTCACAACCCTTTGGGAGAAGTAGTTTCTCCTCAACTCTGTTTTAAATTTGCTGCCCCTTATCCTAAGACTATGACCTCTCGTCCCAGAATGCCCCACAAGAAGAAGCATCCGCTCCACGTCTGCTATATCCATACCTTTTATCATCTTGTATACCTCAATTTGATCTCCCCTCATTCTCCTAAATTCCAGAGAGTATCGGCCTAAACTGTTCAATCTCTCTTCATACGACAAACCCCTCATCTCTGGAATCAATCGATGGGATTATGAGAGTGACCAAAATATCAATAGTGTTTGATTAATTGCCAAACACTTCCTCTTTCTCAGAAGACTAAGGAAATTTGGCATGTCAGCTACGACTCTCACCAACTTTTACAGATGCACCATACAAAGCATTCTTTCTGGTTGTATCACAGCTTGGTATGGGGCTCCTGCTCTGCCCAAGACCGCAAGGAACTACAAAAGGTCATGAATGTAGCCCAATCCATCACGTAAACCAACCTCCCATCCATTGACTCTGTCTACACTTCCCGCTGCCTCGGGAAAGCAGCCAGCATAATTAAGGACCCCACGCACCCCAGACATTCTCTCTTCCACCTTCTTCCGCCGGGAAAAAGATACAAAAGTCTGAGGTCACGTACCAACCGACTCACGAACAGGTTGTTCCCTGCTGCTGTCAGACTTTTGAATTGGACTTACCTTGCATTAAGTTGATTTTTCTCTACACCCTAGTTATGACTGTAACACTACATTCTGCACTCTCTCATTTCCTTCTCTATGAATGGTATGTTTTGTCTGTATAGCCGCGCAAGAAACAATACTTTTCACTGTATGTTAATTAATGTGACAATAATAAATCAAATCAAATCAAAATAAATCAAATCAAATCGTGAAAGTTATGACAGAAATGTCTTTTTTTTTCCTTTTCAGTTATTGCCATGTCCGAGATAGCAGGCGCGAGTTGTGTCTCCATTCTCCTGCTCCAGGGAACTCCTCCAGCCGCGGGGCTAAGACAAAGGATCACTGTCACCGGGTGGCAGTGGACTCAATTAGCAACCTGACCAGAGGGAAGTTAAATGTCTGCTACTCACAACAGTGTCACAGGTTAAAAAGATGTGGCTGGGAGGTGGTTTGTTCCTCTTCAATGTGGCCTTGGCCTTGTCAGTAAGAATGGGCAGCATGAGTGCTCATAAACATCTCCATAATCAAGGATGGCTCAGTGTTAACCTGCAAGAATAACTTACATTTTAATAGATACTGAAGTACAGCAAAATGGTTCTTCACAATTTGTTTTGAACACGTCAAATTTGCATAGGATATTCCTCACTTTTCTCAGAAACTTCTCAAAACCAGTGTTGGAATGTGTTTTTTCAGTGATAGCAGCATGACATCACCAGAAGGGAAGTATGTCATGTGGTCCAGTCTTTGTTTCACTTTTGCTCTAGAGCAGAGCACACACACACATCTCTGATGCTTATGTATACACACTTCCTATCCGTGTAGAGGGAGAAAATGGGTGAGAGGGTGGAGTGTGCAAGAGGAAGTGAGAGAGGAAGAAAGTGCATGAAAGGGAGAGAGTGTGTGAGAGGGAGAGAATGCATACGGGGAGAGAGTGTGCGAGAGATGGAGGAGAGAAGGGGTGGCATGGTGGCACAGTGGTTAGCACTGCTGCCTCACAGCGCCAGGGACCCGGGTTCAATTCTGACCTTGGGTGACTGTGTGGAGTCTGCACGTTATCACCCTGTCTGCGTGGGTTTCCTCTGGGTGCTCCGGTTTCCTCCCACAGTCCAAAGATGTGCAGGTTAGGTGGATTGGCCATGCTAAATTGTCCCTTGGTGTCAAAGGGATTAGCAGGGCAAATACATCGGGTTATGGGGATAGGCTGTGGGTGGGATTGTTGTCAGTGCAGACTTGATGGGCTGAATAGCCTCCCTCTGTGCTGTAGGCATTCTATGATTCTAGGAGTGCATGGGAGGGAGAGAGTGCATGAGGTGAACAGTGTGTATGAGGGAAAGAGAGTTTGGGAGGAAGAAAATGCATGAGAAGGAGGAGTGTTCGAGAGGGACAGAATGCATGAGAGAGCAAGAACAAGTGTGAGAGAAAGAGAGTGTGTGAGAGAGAAAGAGAGTGTGTGAGAGAGGAAGAGAGTGTGTGAGAGAGGAAGAGAGTGTGTGAGAGAGAGAGTGTGTGAGAGAGGGAGAGAATGTGTGAGAGAGGAAGAGAGTGTGTGAGAGAGAGAGTGTGTGAGAGAGAGAGTGTGTGAGAGAGGAAGAGAGTGTGTGAGAGAGGAAGAGAGTGTGTGAGAGAGGAAGAGCGTGTGTGAGAGGGGGAGAATGTGTGAGAGAGGAAGCGAGTGTGTGAGAGAGGAAGAGAGTGTGTGAGAGGGGGAGAGAATGTGTGAGAGGGAGAGAGTGTGCGAGAAGGAGTGAGTGTGTGAGAGAGGGAGAGAGTGTGTGAGAGAGAAAGAGAGTGTGTGAGAGGGAGCGAGTGTGTGAGAGAGGAAGGGAGTGTGTGAGAGAGAAAGAGAGTGTGTGAGAGAGGAAGGGAGTGTGTGAGAGAGAAAGAGAGTGTGTGAGAGGGAGCGAGTGTGTGAGAGAGAAAGAGAGTGTGAGAGAGGGAGAGAGTGTGTGAGAGAGGAAGAGAGTGTGTGAGAGAGAAAGAGAGTGTGTGAGAGGGAGAGAGTGTGTGAGAGAGAAAGAGAGTGTGTGAGAGGGAGCGAGTGTGTGAGAGAGAAAGAGAGTGTGAGAGAGGGAGAGAGTGTGTGAGAGAGGAAGGGAGTGTGTGAGAGAGAAAGAGAGTGTGTGAGAGGGAGAGAGTGTGTGAGAGAGGAAGGGAGTGTGTGAGAGAGAAAGAGAGTGTGTGAGAGAGGAAGGGAGTGTGTGAGAGAGAAAGAGAGTGTGTGAGAGAGGAAGGGAGTGTGTGAGAGAGAAAGAGAGTGTGTGAGAGGGAGCGAGTGTGTGAGAGAGAAAGAGAGTGTGAGAGAGGGAGAGAGTGTGTGAGAGAGGAAGGGAGTGTGTGAGAGAGAAAGAGAGTGTGTGAGAGGGAGAGAGTGTGTGAGAGAGAAAGAGAGTGTGTGAGAGGGAGCGAGTGTGTGAGAGAGAAAGAGAGTGTGAGAGAGGGAGAGAGTGTGTGAGAGAGAGAGACAGAGGGCGGGTGGGTGGAATTTTCCTGTCCCGCCCACCCGCCACAGTAATCGTAGCAGGTGGGACAAGACCATACAAATGTCCATTGACCTCGGGTGGGATTTTCCGGTCCTGTGGCGAGCGTGGCTGGGAAGTCCCGCGCAGAGTGTCTGAGAGGGAGTGTGTGAGAGAAAGAGAGCAGCAAGAGAGGGAGGAGTGCCTGAGAGAGGCAGAGAGTCTATGAGAAACCATGTGAACGAATGGAAAGTTTGGTACCACAACAGCGTTCCCGACTGGACGGAACAAGCATCCACTCTGAAGCTTCAGGATTTGAACGTAGAACTTGGGTTTCAGGTGGAAACTGCTTCAATTCCCCTCACAGCTTCCTCATCAGAGAATTTGACTCATATATTCCCACTTATTTCTGACTGTTTCTGTTCTCTGAACTATCACCATACGGAATCGCAACACGTCTTCTTTATTCATCGCTACGAATAAGTCCTCAGCAATCCAAAACAAATTATAAGAAAAAGCATTTTCTAAAATTAATCTATCCCAGCACCAGTGTGATAAGCTATTTAAACAACTCAAATCAGGCATAAGATATTCACCAGTTGGACTGTCCATTGATTAAATACTATTTCACACTGTGGACACTTAATCTCTTCAGTTTATCTGCCCATGAGTCGTTGATAACCAATAACCTAAATGCATTACTATCTCCGTGAAGATGAATTATTTTTGGAACAGACTTGGTCTTCAGTTTGAGAAACCAATTCGATTCAGGAGTCGCAGACGACTCCTCACCAAGGCATCCGTGGGAAGCTAATCACAAATCCTACGTTGATTTTGCCGTAATTATGCTGTTCTTGAATATTTTCCGAAGTGTAATCTTTGTCCTATTCTTGTAATCCTCAGGAGCACTAATGCAACGATTACGGTGGGAAATTGCGAGTGCCCACCTCCCCTGCATCTAAATTGGCCCCATTGCGACTTCAATTCCACACATGCATTCTCCAGACAAAACTTTCCCATTTTGTGACAACAGGGCAGCTTGGAAACGGCAACAACTACAACAAAAAAAGCAGCAAGTGTTCGAATGATTGATTCATCCAAAAATAGAAGTGAGAAATCTCAACTCCTGCTGAGATTGGCAGAGGGTACCGCCAGCGACTGAGATTGGCAGAGGGTACCGCCAGTGACTGAGCCAGCCGAGCTTCCTAGCAGAGGAAGAGACACCACTTGGACTTAGATTTTTACAGGGCTGCTACAACTGCTTGCCCAGTTCTCTGTCGGTTGTGGTTGGCAGCGCGTGGTGTACACGAGAGGAAACAAAACCCTTTTCCAAACAGCTTTCTCAGTGGAGGGAATGACTCATTGGCAGGTGGACAAGAACAGACTGGTCCCCTCACTCGGAAAGCTAAAATATGTCAGCTTTTAGAAGGACTACATTCAAGAACGCTTGATGCTAACGGTGGTCGCAAAGGGTTTAAAAATAAAATAGCTACGATAACAGAATACTACAAAGGAACAAGCTTGCCTCACTGAATCTCAAAAGCAATGAGCTTGTCTTAACAGAACACAATGCACCAGATACTAAAGTCACTAAAAGGAGTGACACAACTTAATGAGGCCACTGGATAAAACTTTAGTTAGGCCACATTTGGAATATTGCATGCAGTTCTGGTCGCCACCCTACCAGAAGGAGGTGGAAGCTTTGGCAGGGTGCAAAGAAGGTTTACCAGGATGTTGCCTGGTCTGGAGGGTTTTAGGTATGAGGAGAGGTTGGTTAAACTTGGGATAAAAGCAAATTACTGCGGATGCTGGAATCTGAAACCAAAAGAGAAAATGCTGGAAAATCTCAGCAGGTCTGGCAGCGCCTGTAAGGAGAGAAAAGAGCTGACGTTTCGAGTCCAGGTGACCCTTTGTCAAAGCTTGGATAAACTCGGATTGTTTTCACTGGAAAGATGGAGGCTGAGATGCGACCTGATAGAAGTCTACAAAATTATGAGAGGCACAGATAGGGTGGATAGTCAGAGGCTTTTCCCCAGAGTGGAAGGGTCGACTACAAGAGGACACACGTTTAAGGTGAGAGGGAGTAAGTTTAGAGGAGACGCGCAGGGAAAGTTTTTCACACAGCGGGTGGTGGGTGCCTGGAACACTGCCAGTGGAGATGGTGGAAGCAGACACATTAGCAACGTTCAAAGTGTAACTTGATAGAGACATGAATGGGAGGTGGATAGAGGAATAGAAACCGTGTATCAGCACAGGCTTGGTGGGCCGAAGGGCCTGTTCCTGTGTCGTATTGTTCTGTGTTAATGTAAAATAAAATAGCAAAAAAAGGCCCTAGTCTTTATTTTCAGAAGAATAGAATTGAAAAGTAGGAAAGTTATGTTGAACTTGAATCGAACTTGGGTGAGACCAGAGCTTGGAGAACTGAGTACGTTTCTGGCTTCCACATTGTAAAAAGGATTCACAGGCACTGGAGAGTGTGAATAAAACATTGACAAGGATGATACCAAAACTGAGAAGTTCGACTTAACAGAAACAGTCAAACAGGCTGAAATTCTTTTCCCTGGAAAGGAGAAGACTAAGAGACGATCTGACGGAACTTTAAGATTATGTCGCCGGTTTGGTGAGGTGAACACAGAGAAAATGTGGGGGAGACCATGAATATAAGATAATCAGGGGAATCTGGGGAACCCATCGCTCCCCATTGCTTTCAATGTCTTGACCAATCAGAATCAACTTGCCAACCAATCAGCACCCTTTTCTCCTGTAATATAAATTGTTGTCATCATTTGAAATTTGACATTCTTGCATTTGTCCCGATGAGTGCAAGATAAAAAACTTTGGGAAAACACTTCTCTTTGCAGCGAGATTCAAGTGTCTTTTTATAATAGAGAGACTAGAACTGTTCATAGTATTCCATGGCAGCACGGTGGCACAGTCGTCAGCGCTGCTGCCTCACAGCGCCAGGAACCCGGGTTCAATTCCCGGCTTGGGTCACTGTCTGTGCGGAGTCTGCACGTTCTCCCCGTGTCTGCGTGGGTTTCCTCTGGCTGCTCCGGTTTCCTCCCACAGTCCAAAAGATGTGCCGGTTTGGCGGATTTGCCATGCTAAATTGTCCCCTGGTATCCAAAGGTGTGTAGGTTAGATGGATTAGCCACAAGCGGGGTTATGGGGATAGGACGGAGAGTTGATGCAGACTCGGTGGGCCGAATGGCCTCTTTCTGCACTGTAGAGATTCTATGGTTCTATGTATTGGCCGCTGAAGGTTCTATACAAGTTCAACATTTGTGTTTTTGAATTCTATGCCTCAGGAACAAACCTCTGTGCAATTTCCATTTCAAAAGCAGAGATTCTGGCCGGTATTTTACTGGCACACCCACCCCGATTCCGGGGTCGGACGAGGCTCGGAGAATGGCATTGCCCATTGGCCTCGGGTGGGATCGTACGAACGTCGGGCTGAGGGGCAGGTAAAATTCCACTCTCTGTCTTTGTTCCATATTTCCATCATAAATTCCTTTGTCCATATTAATAATGGGAGTTGATTGGGAAAAGTTTGCCGTGTTGCAATTACACCTCCGGCCATTGGGGGTGCTGCATCAGCACCTGTCATTGTAACACGGCAAGTTCACATGGGTAGTTTCCATTATTAATGTGGATATGAGAATTTACAGTTTTACCCGACTGGGTGTGCTTTTAAATGTAAGATTTTTAATCTGAGTTGGATCGTGGCTTACATGAGATATTTCCGTGAGTGTGAAGATTTATTTCGGGAACTTTAATTAAACGAGAAAGTTTCTGAAATTTTGACATGAAGACAAAGCATTTCAAAATGTTTGCACGCCAGGTAGAAGCTGTGTTCTGACAGTGAGAATCTGTTAAGATCGAGAATGGAGTCTGCACAAAGATGTCACTGAGTTTATTCGTTCAACTTGCAATCAAGGTGTCAGATTTACACTTTGTTTGCAGGTGACATATTCATCTACAACAACAACTTGCATTACTGCAGCACCTTTAATGTACTGAAGACACTTCACAGGAGCATTATAAAACAAAGTGTGACACTGGACCACATGAAGAAATAATAGGTAAACAGCTTAATCAAAGAGGCAGGTTTTCAAAAGTGTCTTAAAGGATACAAGCTAGGAGTGGGTGGGAGTCCCACTTCCTGTTCAGGTACAGTTTTGCCACAAGAGATCAGCCCAACCTCCTAAAGCTATCCAGCATAAATTCACTGAAAGTGCTGTCTCACCCAGCATGCCACATCACCTCCTGTGAAATGATGAGATGGAGTACAGGAAAGAGAGACCTGGTGAAATGGTGCGATGGAAATAATCTCACCCTCAATGTCAGTAAAATGAAGGAGATTGTCATCGACCACAGGAAGCATGGTGGAGGACATGCCCCTGTCTACATCAACGTGGATGAAGTTGAAATGGCCGAGAGTTTCGAGTTCCTAGGTGTTCAGATCACCAAAAATCTGTCCTGGACCCTCCGTGCTGACGCCATAGTTAAGAAAGCTCACCAATGACTCTACTTTTTCAGAAGGCTAAGAAAATTTGGCACGTCCGCTATGACTCTCATCAATTTTTACAGATGCATCATAGAAAGCATCCATTCCAGATGTATCACAGCTTGGTATGGCTCCTGCTCCGACCAGTAACATAAGAAACTACAAAGGGTTGAGAACGTAGCTCGGTCTATCACGCAAACCAGCCACCCATCCATTGACTCCGTCTACACTTCCCACTGCCTAGGAAAAGCAGCCAGAAAAATCAAGGACCCCACGCACCCCGGACATACTCTTCCACCTTCTTCCGTCAAATGTCTGAGATCACGTACCAACCGACTCAAGAACAGCTTCTTCCCTGCTGCCTTCAGACTTTTGAATGGACCTATCTTACATGAAGTTGATTTTTCTCTGCACCCTAGCTATGACTGTAACACAAATATTCTGCACTCTCTCCTTTCCTTCTCCCCTGTGTACTCTATGAACGGTATGCTTTGTCTCTATAGCGCAAGAAACAATACGTTGCTCTGTATCCCAATACATGTGACAATAATAAATCAAATCAAATTTAAAAAACAAGTATAACCATTGCTAAATAGTAAAATAAATTCTCCACAGTTCAGAGAACTTGCATATATACATCTTTCACAGCCTCAGAACATCTCAAAGCGCTTTACAGCCAATGAAGTATTTTAGAAGTGTGGTCTTTATTGTAACGCAGGAAATTTGGCAATTAATTTACACAAAGCAAGATCCCATAAACAGCAATGTGTTAATGACCATAGAATCATAGAATCCCTACAATGCAGAAGGAGACCATTCAGCCCATCGAGTCTGCATTGACAACAATCCCACCCAGGCCCTATCCCCACAACCCCACACATTCACCCCACCAATCCCTCTAACCTACGCATCCCGGGACACCAAGGGGAAATTTAGCATAGCCAATCAACCCAACCCACGCACATCTTTGGAGTGTGGGAGGAAACCGGAGCATCCAGAGGAAATCCATGGGGACACGGGGAGAATGTGCAAACTCCACACAGACAGTCACCCAAGGCCAGAATTGGACCCACATCCCTGGCGCTGTGAGGCAGCAGTGCTCACCACTGTGCCACCGGGCCGCCCCAGATAATTTGGTTCGGTGATGTTGATAGATAGATAAATATTGTCCACAACACCAGGAGAAATCCCCTGCTCTTTTCCAAATTAAAAGCCCAAACGTAGGTTCCCGCATGGAGAATGGTTTCGTATTTCTCCATCTGGTCTGCAGCATTGTTTATTCCTGACATGCTTTTATATTCTTTATTGTCTGCGACAGCTTACCTAATAGTGATGGTTAACTTTTCCTATCAAATCAGATCAATGATTATCTCCTCCAGGCCGCAGAACCAGTGCTGAAGTATGATTAACAAGATACCTTTCATTTCCAATCAGATGGGACGTCACGAGGCTGCCTGAGAATTTGGACAGCATTTTAATTAATCCCACCACCGTTCAGCTCCTCCCCATTCCCTAAATCCTCCTGGAAGGAAAGTAGGATTCGTTTATTCAGGAGCTACAACTCTCATCATTAGTGTCAGCATCACTGGAGTTCTGCTCATCGCAGAAACTGGACATCTTTCACAAGGAAATGAAACATAGGAGACAAATCCCAGCTCCAAACTAAATCTGCACCAAATATTGGTTTAATCCGAAAATGCTTCGCTCCATCAGGAATGGGATCTGGGCAGCCCTGGCTGAGGCGAAGGTGGTGATAAGTTGGCTATGACTTTATTGAATAGCAGAGTGTGGATGAGGGGCTGAATGGCCAAGCTCCTATTCATGTTCTTAACCTTGCTAAAACATAAAGACACACTCTGCTTTGCAACTCTGTTTTGCATTTCCACATTGTGTATGTGTGCATGTGTGTGTGAGTGTGTGCGTATGTGTGCACGTGTGTGTGAGTGTGTGCGTATGTGTGTGCGTGTGTGTATGTGTGTGTGTGTATGTGTGAGGTATCTGAGTGTGTGCGAGTGTGTGTGTATGTGTGTGAGTGTCTGAGGTATCTGAGTTATCACCGTGGAAAGAGAAGCACTCTGTTTGGGAATACATTCAATTTGGCAGCTCTTCAGTGAAGCCATAAAGCCATTGGATAGAAGCAGTTGCCTTTTTCAAAGTGATCGTACTTTGAACCAGAAACAATGGTCAGACAAGAAGAACATTTGCACCAGGATATTGATTTCCAGTGAAGTCTCTAACTGGATCCCACTCACAGAAGCACAGTGTTTGTGTGTGTGTGTGTATTTGAGCATGTGTGTGTGTGTGTGTGTGTATTTGAGCATGTGTGTATGTCTGTATCTATGTGGATGCATCTGACTGTGCAGGTGTGTTTGTGTGGGTGTGTGTCCTTATGTGTGAGCCCTCATTTTGTGTTTGTGTGCGGTGTCTGTGTGCGCGCATGTCTGTGCATGTTTGTGGGTGTTTGTGTGTGGTGCTTGTGTGTGTCTGTGTGTGTGTATGTGTCTGTGCATGTTTGTGGGTGTTTGTGTGTGGTGCTTGTGTGTGTGTATGTGTCTGTGCATGTATGTGTGTATGTGTGTGTGTGTGTGAAACCAGTTGGATTACAAAGCAATATTGATCCCTGTCTTGTTGAGAGCTGTCTACTCCAGATGCTTCTGTGAGTGGGATCCAGTTAGAGACTTCACTGGAAATCAATATCCTGGTGCAAATGTTCTTCTTGTCTGACCATTGTTTCTTGTTCAAAGTACGATCACTTTGAAAAAGGCAACTGCTTCTATCCAATGGCTTTATGGCGTCACTGAAGAGCTGCCAAATTGAATGTATTCCCAAACAGAGTGCTTCTCTTTCCACGGTGATAATTCTGAACAGTTTTCCAACAACAGAGAGGATTTCTTTCCCTTCTGGCAACAGGTAAACCCTTCACAGCCAATTAACTTTTGAGATGCAGCACACCAAACACACCAAGAATTCTCCCTGCTGTTGTAATTAGTCTTACAGCACAGAAGGAGACCATTCAACCCATCATAACTGTGCCAACTCTTTGAAAGAGCTATCAAATTATTCCCCCATGCCTACTCTATCCCACATCCCTGTAGAATCTTTCTCTTCAGCTGAATATCTAATCCTCTTTAGAAAGTTACGATTCAATCTGCTTTCAGTGCCTATTCAAGGAGCACATTCCAAATCGCAATAACCCTCTGGGTACAATTCTTTTTTCTTATCCAACTCCAGGGGCAGCGCGGTGGCACAGTGGTTAGCACTGCTGCCTCACAGCGCCGGAGACCCGGATTCGATTCCCAGCTGGGGTCATGGTCTGTGCGGGATCTGCACGTTCTCCCCGTGTCTGGTTTCCTCCGGCTGTTCCGGTTTCCTCCCACAGTCTGTAAGATGTGCTGGTTAGGTGCATGGGCCATGCTAAATTCTCCCTCAGTGTACCTGAACAGGCGCCGGAGTGTGGCGACTCGGAGATTTTCACAGTAACTTCATTGCAGTGTTAATGTAAGCCTACTCGTGACACGAATAAATAAACTTTCAAACGCAATAACCCTCAGTGAACAATTCTCTTTTCCCCATCCAACCCCTTTTGCCAATTACCTTCAGTCTCTGTCTTTCAGTTGATACCTCTGCTGTTTCTGAAGTGAAACAGTTTCTCCCTCTCTCTCTCTCTCTCTGCCATTCAAGCTGTTATTGCAGTCCAAACGCTTTGAGTAAATTTCCTTGTTCGTCTGAAGTTCTCCAGGCTGGAAAATCATGTAGCTAACGTGAGGAATCCTTCAGTCCCATGACCACATAAACCTGGCCAATCATGTCCACATCAATCTTAAACTTTTAACATTGCCAGATGCTGGTGTTGGGCTGGGGTGAGCACAGTAAGAAATCTCACAACACCAGGTTAGAGTCCAGCAAGGTTATTTGGAATCACGAGCTTTCGGAGCGCTGCTCCTTCATCAGGTGAGTGGAGGTTAGTTCACAAACACGGCATATACAGACAAAGGCACAATTGTAGGATAACATTGTGTCTTTGTCTATATATGCCCTGTTTGTTAGATGTACGAGGCAAGTTTTTTCACAGAGGGTGATGGATGCCTGGAACTCGCTGCCGGGGGGAGGTAGTGGAAGCAGATACGATAGTGACTTTCAAGGGGCGTCTGGACAAATACATGAATAGGATGGGAATAGAGGGACATGGTCCCCAGAAGGGTAGGGGGTTTTAGTTCAGTTGGGCAGCATGGTCGGTGCAGGCTTGGAGGGTCGAAGAGCCTGTTCCTGTGCTGTAATTTTCTTTGCTCTTTGATTCCAAATAAACCTGTTGGACTTTAACCTGGTGTTGTTAGACTTCTTACTGTGAGACTTCTTACCATTGCTAGATTTGGTAGTGGAACTCTGAGCTCTAACTAACCTATTTCAAATGTTACTTGCAAAGTGCTATCTCATCGCTTGATCCCTTTTTAAGGCAGAAGTTTGTTGCTTGCAGAACAGCAGTCAATATTCTTCAAAAGGGTTTTGAGCATTTGAGTTTTTGAGATATCTGTTAAGATGTCCGTGTGAAAGCAAGTCTCTTTCTTCCCTTAAAACACTTTCTTCAAAGTTTCTGCCAAATACATTAATTAACACACTGGAACCCATACATTTCATCACCAAGTCCACATTCCTTTCTAAGAAATGCACTTAATTACTCCTTCTCTCTTCCACTCTTTTCTTAATGAATGTATTTTCCCTCAACCACTTTTCATGAAAGATTAAATGAAGTTAACATTGTCAATGCTGACATGAAGCAGATGCAAGTTGACTGCTTCTCCCCAAGTGCGCTGACAGCGGACACATCATGGGTGAAGGTAAGTGGATAGCTACCACAAGCCCGGGAGAAAATGGCTGCGGTAAAAGCTTTGATTGCGTGCGAGAAATTTCCCTCTCTCCTTTCCGCCCAAGCCTAATATAACTTTGCACTATTGATTTGCCAGATAGCTGTATAATTAACTTCCAGCTCTTGATTCCGCCGCAGGTAATTAAACTATTCTGTGAGGTTTTAAGTTTTGATATAAAACGCAGTCATTTACCAAAGATCAGGCTTTTAGCGCATCAGTTTTCAAGTAGAGTTTCAGCATTTCCCGCTCTTGCTTTTAAGTTGGACTCTGCGTACAGCTCTTCCTGTGAAATGGCTAATGTTACCTCCATTCACACATTCACATAAAAGCCATGGTACATTGAAAGGCACCCTGTACACATTCCCACTCTCTGCGCCTGCTCGTTGCTCCCCTTCTTCATTCAGCAGGGGACTCTGTTAAAGTCAACTTACAGTGAAATCCAACAGCTCCTCGCGGGCGAGTTAAAGGAAGTTAAGATTACTTCCTCGGTGAGATAATGTTAAATCTCACATCGACAGACTTTTACTATTCAAAGACATCAAGAGACATGGAGCCAAGGTGGGTGGATGGAGTTAGGATACACAACAGCCATGATCTCGCTGAGTGTTGGCGAAACAAGCTTGAGGGGCTGAATGGCCTCCTCCTTTGCCTGTGATTGTACCGATTAACTAACACAGATAACAGAATGGGAATTCTCCTGGCAATGCACCATCTACAAGATAACAGGCAAAAACACAAAATACTGGAAAATCTCAGCAGGTCTGACAGCATCTGTGGAGCGAGAACAGAGCCAATGTTTTGAGTCTGGATGGCCCATCAATATTTTTAGGAGTACTGATTATGTTGATTAGAGTCATAGAGGTTTACAGCATGGAAACAGGCCCTTCAGCCCAACTTGTCAATGCTGCCCTTTTGTTTTAAACCCCTAAGCGAGTCCCAATTGCCCACATTTGGCCCATATCCCTCTATACCTATCGTACCCATGTAACTGTCTAAATGTTTTTTAAAAGATAAAATTGTACCCGCCTTTACTACTACTTCTGGCAGCTCGTTCCAGACACTCACCACCCTCTGTGTGAAACAATGGCCCCTCTGGACCCTTTTGTATCTCTCCCCTCTCACCTTAAACCTATGCCCTCTAGTTTTAGACTTCCCTACCTTTGGGAAAAGATATTGACTATCTAGCTGATTTATGCCCCTCATTATTTTATAGACCTCTATAAGATCACCCCTCAGCCTCCTACGTTCCAGAGAAAATAGTCCTAGTCTATCCAGCCTCTCCTTATAACTCAAACCATCAAGTCCCTGTAGCATCCTAGTAAATCTTTTCTGCACTCTTTCTGGTTTAATAATATCCTTTCTATAATAGGGTGACCAGAATTGCACACAGTATTCCAAGTGGCCTTACCAATGTCTTGTACAACTTCAACAAGACATCCCAACTCCTGTATTCAATGTTCTGACCAATGAAACCAAGCATGCTGAATGCCTTCTTCACCACTCTGTCCATCTGTGACTCCACTTTCAAGGAGCTATGAACCTGTACCCCTAGATCTCTTTGTTCTGTAACTCTCCCCAATGTCCTACCATTAACTGAGTAAGTCCTGCCTTGGTTCAATCTACCAAAATGCATCACCTCGCATTTATCTAAATTAAACTCCATCTGCCATTCGTCAGCCCACTGGCCCAATTGACCAAGACCCCGTTGCAATTGGGAATAACTTTCTTCACTGTTCACTGTGCCACTAACCCAGTGAATAAAAACTCAATTCATAGCAGATTGAGAATTTGAAATAAGAACATGTCTTCTTTCTTTGTCTTGTCTTTACCCTTACGTGACTCCGGCCCCACTCCAAAGTGGTTGATACATAATTAGTCCCTTCGAAAACCACTAAGTTAAGGACAATTGGGATGGCCAACCAATGCCTACCCTGTGATGCCCCAAGCCATCCGACATTTATTCTTACAAAGTCTAGTTGGCAACATGTGATGACCCGGACATCGAGACAACCCACATCACCACTGATATAAAAACAGAACATTCTCTTTGCTGCTCCATTCCCACCAAAGCTCATCGTGTATGTTGAGATTGTGCATTAGTGGGAAATCAGCTTTGCTGAGTTGGCAGTTTTCACATTGCAGTCAATGGAAACTAACATCAGAAGAGATGGGACAGAGCGATCCCACAAACACTGCATCCATTTTATTTCAAACAGGGAGAGGAGGAGGCCATGCAGCCCCTCAAGCTTGTTTCGCCAAAACTCAGCAAGATCATGGCTGGTGTGTATCCTAACTGCATCCACCCACCTTCATAGAATCCCAACAGTGCAGAAGGAGGCCATTCGGCCCATCAAGTCTGCACCGACCACAATCCCACCCAGGCCGTATCCCGGTAAACCCACATATTTACCCTGCTAATCCCCCTGACTCTAGGGTCAATTTATCATGGCCAATCCACCTAACCCGCTCATTTTTGGATTTGTGGGAGGAAACCTGAGCTCCCACGCAGACATGGGGAGGAACGTGCAAACTCCACACAGACAGTGACCCAAGGCCAGGATTGAACCTGGGTCCCTGGTGCTGTGAGACAGCAATGCTAACCACTGTGCTACCTGGTTCCATATGTCTTAATATCTTTGCGAGAGAAATGTTGGCCAGAATGCAAAGAACTTTCTGCTCTTCTTCAAGATCCCCCAGAACGATTTGAAACAGGCACAGGTTCAGATTTAGAGCCTCATTTGACGAATGACTAATCCCTGACTAATGTAAGGTTCCCTCAGCACGAGACGGACTTCCAGCTTAATTGGTAACAATGCAAGGAATAGTTCAATATGCACAGTGGGCAGGCAGACGGTATGCTGAGCTGGCACTCACTGTCAGCGGGGTTGCCCGCGGGAGCTCGACATCTGGAAGTCGCTGATCTCGCCGGCGAGAACGGGGTCGCGATTCCCCCATCCCGCTGCGCCCGTTTCCAGTGCAGCGGGCCGGGGGATTCTCACATCGGCCGATTCCCTCATGTCCTCCCACTGCATCTCCCAGCACCAGATTTCCAGCGGCGTCAGCTGAAATCTCCGGGCCCGCTCACGTTCACCCTCCCCCATCCCGTCAGAGTGGTTCACTCCAGCGGGGTTGAGAGTAACTCCCTACAAACAGGGAACTTGCGACCCGACTCTGCTGAGTGAAAGGGGGCAATTGGGGCCCCCCGAAGGGTCGGGTGGCAGGGGGAGAGTGCCCCCTGGGCATTGGCACCCTGGCTGTGCCAGCCTGGGCCCCAGCACTGCCCAAGGGGCAAAGTGCCAATGCCCAGAGGCACCTTGGCATTGTCCATCGAGCAGTGCCAAGGGGGTGGAGCCGGGGGGGGGGGGGGGGGGGGGGGTGCGGGTCCTGATGGGGCGGGGCCTGGTGGGCCAATTGGTGAGGGTGGGGGTATCCCTCCACCACTCTGCAAACAGGATCGGTGGGGGAAGGAGGGAGTGGGGCAGGTTGGGAGGGTGTCAGCCTGCTGGCGGAGGTTGGAGGGGTTGGGGGTCAGGACTACGGGGGCGGTTCGGGACTGCTGAGGTGGGAAATGAGGGGGGGCCTGGAGATTGGGTGGGTGCGGGGGGGTGGGGGGGGGGCTGGCCCGGGAATGGGCGGGGGGACAACGATCGGGCTGTGGGGTGTCAGACGGCTGGCGATGTAGGGATCGCGGGGCTGGCCAGTGATCGGGAAGCTGGCAGTGCGGGGCCACTGCTCGTGCACTAATCCTGGTGCTGACAGATCGGCGCACGCACAGTGGCTCCCTCAGCTGCCAAGCTCTCTCCCCGGAATAGGTCCCGCCCCCTGATTTTTAATGATATTCAGGCTGGTGGCCTCTGCAGTGCACGGAGTGTGGGAGATTCTTCTCTGAACCCCCACTGAAAGATCCAGCAGATTCAACACTTAGGGCCTGATTTTACCATCGCATTGCGCCCATTTTGAGGCGTGAAAACTTTGTAAAGTCGGGCGTGAGGCGAGTAGCGTGATCCATATTTGCATGCATTTAAATTGATTTAATGAGCTGCATCCCCAACCTTACCGGCACGTCCCCTTTACCACCACGTTCGCCCATCCAGAATCGGCACATAGGTCCAAGTCAGGCGCTCCAGTCAGTGAGGAGGTAAGTGCAGAGCGTCCGACAGCTCTCTGCTTGAGATCGGTGAGGGATGGGGGGAAAGGGGGGTCCGCTGCCATTCTGCCTGTGATCAGTGAGGGGAAAGGGGGGTCCGCTGTCACTCTGCCTGAGATCAGTGGGGAGGAAAGGGGGTCCGCTGCCACTCTGCCTGTGATCAGTGAGGGGAAAGAGGGGTCCGCTGTCACTCTGCCTGAGATCAGTGGGGTGAAGAGGGGGTCCGCTGCCACTCTGCCTGTGATCAGTGGGGAGGAAGGGGGGGGGGGGGGTCCGCTGCCACTCTGCACAAGGAGAGAAAAGAGCTGACATTTCAAGTCCAGATTACCCTTTGTCTCTCCTTACAAGATGCTGCCAGACCTGCTGAGATTTTCCAGCATTTTCTCTTTTGGTTTCAGATTCCAGCATCCGCAGTAATTTGCTTTTATATAACCTCAGAAGGAAATCAGTTTTATTTTCGGCCACAAAAAAAAAAGGAAATCCTGACTGACCAATCGATGGTCACACGGGAGAATTGTGGAAGAGTTCTGCGTTGACGCTGACGTTTAATTTATTGCAAGATCAGGTTAGCGAGATATCTGCATCTCCATCACAATTACAAACACATTCCATGTTGTCATCAGGCTTGCTGATCTTTCACCTGCTAAAATAAGACGTATCTCAGTTTTATTAACGATGAAATATGGGACGGTGATGGTGCTTAGCCATCTGAAATTCAGGAGGTTTAACCACCTTAATGTAACATCCCATTGACATGTTTACAGCCAGGCTGTTTATCAATCTTTGTGTGTTTGCCTGACAGAGCGGTTTTTGGCTTTGTATGGTCTTAGCGAGAGTCACTTTAACCTCCCGCTCGTTGAAAGGGTTAAATTAATTCTTGTCGTCGCTCCGTGATGGACTCCTGCCCGGAGGGAAGGTCTGGAAACCACCTGAATGGTTTAGATAATGAATGTGCAAAGCCCATTGATTCTATCAGTCGTGGACACTGAAGACATACATCTTCATGTCATCTGCTCGGCAAAGCTTTTCATGCCTGGTTTGTGAGTGAGAAGAAACCCCACCGACACTGGCAATTTTCTTTAATCAGGAAAGGATTGATCTTGCCAATGTTTTGCTGGATGTATAAACAGGAACAAAATGATTCAGAAACAAATCAGTGGGAAAGAGGCAAATCGGGAATGATGGAACAGGGCAGCAGCGCAGTCGCACATTCAATGGAAAGAAATCAGAACGTGTGGCACCATTATTTCAATCTCCAGAATCATAGAATCCCTACAGTGCAGAAGGAGGCCATTCAGCCCATCGAGCCTGCACCGAGCACAGTCCCATCCAGGCCCTATCCCCATAACCCCATATATTTACCCCGTTAACCCCCCTGACACTAAGGGTCAATTTAGCACCAATCAAACTAACCCGCACATCTTTGCATTGTGGGAGGAAACTGGAGCACCCGCAGTAAACCCACGCAGACACGGGGAGAACATGCAGACTCCGCACAGACAGTAACCCAATTGAATTGAACCCAGGTCGCTGCCGCAATGAGGCAGCAGTGCTAAAGCTGTGCCACCGAATGATTAGGTACGAGCTGTGGCTCAGTGGATAGCACGGTCTTGTCTCAGAGTCAGGAGATGCACGTTTAAAACCCATCCCCAGAGAATTCAGCAAAGAAAATCTAAGCTAGAACTCTCTCCGTCACCATAATGAGGGAGTGCCGCACTGTCAGAGGGTCAGTGCTGAGGGAGTGCCGCACTGTCAGAGGGTCAGTACTGAGGGAGTGCTGCACTGTCAGAGGGCCAGTACAGAGGGAGTACCGCACTGTCAGAGGGTCAGTACTGAGGGAGTGCCACATTGTCAGAGGGTCAGTACTGAGGGAGTGCCGCACTGTCAGAGGGTCAGTGCTGAGGGAGTGCCGCACTGTCAGAGGGTCAGTACTGAGGTAGTGCCGCACTGTCAGAGGGTCAGTGCTGAGGGAGTGCCGCACTGTCAGAGGGTCAGTACTGAGGGAGTGCTGCACTGTCAGAGGGTAAGTACTGAGGGAGTGCCGCACTGTCAGAGGGTCAGTACTGAGGGAGTGCTGCACTGTCAGAGGGTCAGTACTGAGGGAGTGCCGCATTGTCAGAGGGTCAGTGCTGAGGGAGTGCTGCACTGTCAGAGGGTCAGTGCTGAGGGAGTGCTGCACTGTCAGAGGGTCAGTGCTGAGGGAATGCCGCACTGTCAGAGGGTCAGTGTTGAGGGGGTGCCACACTGTCAGAGGGTAAGTACTGAGGGAGTACCGCACTATCAGAGGGTCAGTACTGAGGGAGTGCTACACTGTCAGAAAGTCAGTACTGAGGGAGTGCTGCACTGTCAGAGGGTCAGTACTGAAGGAGTGCCGCACTGTCAGAGGGTCAGTACTGAGGGAGTGCCGCACTGTCAGAGGGTACTGAGGGAGTGCTCCACTGTCAGAGGGTCAGTACTGAGGGAATGCCGCACTGTCAGAGGGTCAGTACTGAGGGAGTGCCACACTGTCAGAGGGTCAGTACTAAGGGAGTGCTGCACTGTCAGAGGGCCAGTACAGATGGAGTACCGCACTGTCAGAGGGTCAGTACTGAGGGAGTGCTGCACTGTCAGAGGGCCAGTACAGAGGGAGTGCCTCACTGTCAGAGGGCCAGTACAGAGGGAGTACCGCACTGTCAGAGGGTCAGTACTGAGGGAGTGCCACATTGTCAGAGGGTCAGTACTGAGGGAGTGCTGCACTGTCAGAGGGCCAGTACTGAGGGAGTGCCGTACTGTCAGAAGGTCAGTACTGAGGGAGTGCTGCACTGTCAGAGGGCCAGTACAGATGGAGTGCCTCACTGTCAGAGGGCCAGTACAGAGGGAGTACCGCACTGTCAGAGGGTCAGTACTGAGGGAGTGCCGCACTGTCAGGGGTGCGGTTTTTTGAATGAGGTAAACCCAAGGCTCTGTTTGCCTTTTCAGGTGGACATTACAGATCCTACAGGAAGGTCTTGAAGATAAGCAGGGACATTCTCCACACTCATATTTAGCCCTCAATAATGTTCATGCTGTTGTTTGTGGGAGCTTGCTTTGCACGAAGTGATTGCTGTGTTCTTGATGCAGTGATGGCAACTACACTTCGAAGAGTACCTCACTTGTACTTGTCTGTGCAGAGTGTGTATGTTCTCCCCGTGTCTGCATGGGTTTCCTCCGGGTGCTCCGGTTTCCTCCCACAGTCCACGGATGTGCAGGTTAGGTTGATTGGCCTTGCTAAATTGCTCCTTAGTGCCCCAAGATATATAGGTTGGGGGAATTAGCGGGGTAAATATGTGGGGTTATGAAGATGGGGCCTGGGAAAAAACTCTGTTGGAGTGTCGGTGCAGATTCGATGGGCCAAATGGCCTCTTTCTGCACTGTAGGGATACTATGATCAAATGGAATCTTCACAACAGTGGAAGCTGACACTTTGGGGCGCGTTATAGCAGCATGGTATTTCCAATGCCAACTCCATGCTGAAATAAACCCACTGTGGGCTCTGGTGGGAAACTAGTGCGACCCTTCCACCGCAACCCCAACCATCTTTCTAACTGTTTTGGTTATCACTGTATAACCTGGTGGAACATCAACGTGGCTTAACACTTCACTTTTGGCACAGTGGTTAGCACTGCTGCCTCACAGCGCCAGGGACCCGGGTTCGATTCCCGGCTTGGGTCACTGTCTGTGTGGAGTCTGCACATTCTCCCCGTGTCTGCGTGGGTTTCCACCAGGTGCTCTGGCTTCCTCCCACAGTCTGAAAGACGTGCTGGTTAGGGTGCATTGGCCATGCTAAATTCTCCCTCAGTGTACCCGAACAGGTGCTGGAGTGTGGTGACTAGGGGATTTTCACAGTAACTTCATTGCAGTGTTAATGTAAGCCTACTTGTGACTAATAAATAAACTTTTTACTTCACTTTGTTGATATGTTCTGGTGATTTGAATGGAAGAAAATGATTAAACTCTTTGTCCCCTTACGTACTGATGGTGGATGGGGAAGAGGCAACTTCAATAGCCCCAGGAATGAAGTCAGCCATTGATAAATGAGATCTGGATAAATCAGGCAGTAACGAATGTTGGGTGAATCTCGGATTCATGGAAATAGAACAGGGATTCGTCACTGTTTGATTGTATTCAGTAACTATCCGTTTGCTCAGCTCCTGATCTTCCAAACAAAACTGTGACAACGAATCAGGTTAAACTCATTCACGCTACACCGAGTTACTCATCTGAAAAATAATTCACAGTATTTGGACTGGCTGTTAATGAAACATTGAAGTCAAAACATTGATTGGAAGAGTCCATGTTGGGTCGTGACAAATCACAAGTTGCCTCTAAATCTAAACACTTGGTAGATATCACAAGTGTTCCTCACAAACATGTTACAAAACTATTTGCTAACATTTTACCCAATTATAAATAATTATTTGGAAAAAGTTTCCAGGTCACTGTGCAGAGTCTGCACCTTCTCCCCGTGTCTGCAAGGGTTTCCTCCGGGTGCTCTGGTTTCCTCCCACAGTCCAAAGATGTGCTGGTTAGGTACATTGGCCGTGCTAAATTCTCCCTCAGTGTACCCGAACAAGTGCCGGAGTGTGGCAACTAGGGGATTTTCACAGTAACTTCATTGCAGCGTTAAAGCAAGGCTACTTGTGACACTAATAAATAAACTTTAACTTTCAAATGATGTCTCAATGGGAAGGGGCAATAACTCCTTCTCCAAGTTTCATAACAGCAGGGGACAAGGTGTGAAAAAGTGATGAAGAGAGGGAGAGAGAGAGCACGTGAGGAAGAGACAACTTGCATTTACTCAATGTCCTTCATGACTTCAGGATGTTCCAAAGCTCTTTGCCACAGTGTTGTATTTTTGAAGTGTTGTCTATTGTTGCAATGTAAGAAATGCGACAGCCAGTATATAGATAGCAAACTCCCAAATACAGCAAGGAAATAACAACCCTGAATTCTGCCCTGCTATATCATAGAATCGTAGAATCGTAGAATCCCTACAGTGCAGAAGGAGGCCATTCGGCCCATCAAGTCTGCACCGACCACAATCCCACCCAGGCCCCTATCCCCATAACCCCACCTTGTTACCCCGCTAATCCCTCTAACCTACGCTCCCGGGACACTAAGTGCCAATTTAGCATGGCCAATCAACCTAACCTGCCCATCTTTGGGCTTTCCTCCGGGAGGAAACCGGAGCACCCGGAGGAAACCCACGCAGACACGGGGAGAACGTGCAGACTCCACACAGACAATGATCCGAGGCCGGGATTGAACCCAATGTCCCTGGAGCTGTGAGGCAGTCTATATCTTGCAGGAACTCGACCACATTGTGTTCTATACATTCAGCAACTTGCTCTGGACAGAAACATTGCCCGCTATCCTCAGATATATTCACATTTCCTATCAGTAATAGCTGTGTGTTTTACTGCAATTGCTTTTGTTGCGTGTGTTGGTCGGTTTAACATAACAGGACAGACGAGTCATCAACAGACTTACATTGTCAAGAATTTTCAATGTATATAAATGAAGCGATGCTCTGACAGATTGCCAGTCCTCTTTCCTCACAATTTTGTTTGAAATACTTTCCTCATTCCATCAGAGTAATGTTCAAACAGAATTTCTGCTTCCGTTGAGCATATGCAAACCACTGAGAAGAGCCTGCACCCTGTCCCCGACTCCAGGACGCGCTCTGGTCATCTGTCACCCCCTCAGGAACTGCTCCAGCGACGTTATCTCCCCTGATCCATTTGTGTCAAATGATCAGGATGTATCCAGTGATGCATCGATTCCCCAGGTGGGAAGATGAACAATGACATTCGTCACTTCGACACAACGGGCATCTGTCACTGGGAGGACCAGGTTACAAGAAAAAAAAAACCATCTGCAGTTACATGGATGCAATTACCAGATACAACCTGAGATATGGATCAGAAGGGAGAAACAGACGGCACCAAGGATCGCTCGTGGCTAGCGGTCCCAGATTGCTGTGTGAAAGCTTTTTGTGGTTAATTATCAGTGACATGTTGAGGTTATCGAGGCGACATGGCTTTGTGAGCACTTGTTGGCGCAAACTTTGCAACTGGCTGATGGGAATGCACATTGAGAATTCGATACAGGTACGAAGCATGTTCTGTACAGTGACATCCAGCAAGATAGACTTGCATTTGCATAACCCCTTTCACCACTTAGAATCATAGAATCCCGACAGTGCAGAAAGATGACATTTGACCCATTGAGTCTGTACCAAGAGCGCACCTTATTGTGAGCAGTTTTGGGCCCCATACCTAAGGAAGGATGTGCTGGCCTTAGAGGGGGTCCAGAGAAGGTTCACAAGAATGATCCCAGGAATGAAGGGTTTGTCATATGAGGAGCGGTTGAGGACCCTGGGTCTGTACTCGATGGAGTTTAGAAGGATGAGGGGGGATTTAATTGAAACTTACAGAATACTAAGAGGCCTAGATAGAGTGTATGTGGAGAGGGTGTTTCCACTAGAAGGAGAGACTAGAACTCGAGGACACAGCCTCAGAATGAAGGGACGCTCCCCTAAAACTGAGATGAGGAGGAATTTCTTCAGACAGAGGACGGTGAATCTGTGGAACTCATTGACACAGAGGAGGCCGGGTCATTAAGTGCCTTTAAGACAGAGATAGATAGGTTCTTGATCAATTAGGGGATCAAGTGTTACCGGGAGAAGGCAGGAGAATGGGGATGAAAAAAATATCAGCTATGATTGAATGGTGGAGCAGGCTTGATAGGCCGAATGGCCTAATTCTGCTCCTATGGCTTATGGTCTTACCCAGGCCCGATCCCCATAACCCCACATATTTGCCCTGCTAATCCCCCAACCAACACATCTTGGGACATTAAGGGACAATTTAAAGTTTATTTATTTATCAGTCACAAGTAAGGCTTACATTAACACTGCAATGAAGTTACTGTGAAATTCCTCCTAGTCGCCACAGTCCGCCACCTGTTCGGGTCAATGCACTCTAACCAGCACGTCTTTCAGAATGTGGGAGGAAACCGGAGCACCCGGAGGAAACCCACACAGACACGGGGAGAATGTGCAGACTCCACACAGACAGGGAATCAAACCTGGGTCCCTGGCGCTATGAGGCAGCAGTGCTAACCACTGTGCCACCGTGTCGCCCACAATCTCAAGATGTCGCAACGTATTTTACAACCAATGATGTACTTTTGAAGCATTTTTGCACGATCGGAAATGCTGCCACAGCAAGATCTCACAATCAGCAATGTGAGAACAACAGGATAATCTATTTTATGATGCTGGTTGAGGGATAAATATTGGCCCAGATACCAATGGGGCGGCACGGTGGCACAGTGGTTGGTACTGCTGCCTCACAGTGTCAGGGACCCGGATTTAATTCCCGGATTGGGTCACTGTCTGTGTGGAGTTTGCACATTCTCCTCATGTTTCCTCCACGTGCTCCGGTTTCCTCCCACAGTCCAAAAGACGTGCTGGTTAGGTGCATTGACCCGAACAGGCACCAGACTATGGCAACTAGGGGATTTTCACAGTAACTTCATTGCAGTGTTAATGTAAGCCTTACTTGTGACTAATAAATAAACTTTAACTTTAAGGTATCAGGGAGGACTCCCCTGACCCTTTTCAAAAGAGTGCCATGCAATATCTTAGAACATAGAACATAGAACATTACAGCGCAGTACAGGCCCTTCGGCCCTCGATGTTGCGCCGACCAGTGGTACCAAACTAAAGCCCCTCTAATCTACACTATTCCAATATCATCCATATGTTTATCCAATATAGAACATTATCCAATATAGAACATCTTATCTCCACCCTGAGTATGAAGATGGCAATGTAACATTTAGTCGGAAGGATGGCACCTCTGATAGTGCTGCACCCTCTCGGGATGGACTAATGGACAGGATGCTAATACTGACATTACGACAGGAGAGACTAAGTCAGTTAGGATTATATAGATTGGAGTTTAGAAGAATGAGGGGGGATCTCATAGAAACTTCTAACAGGGTTGGACAGGGTAGATTCAGAAAGAATGTTCCCAAAGGTGGGGGAGTCCAGAACTAGGAGTCATAGTTTGAGGATAAGGGGTAAACCTTTTAGAACTGAGGTGAGGAGAAATTTCTTCACCCAGAGGGTGGTGAATGCATGGAATTCACTGCCACAGAAAGTAGTTGAGGCCAAAGCATTGTGTGATTTCAATAAGAAATTAGATATAGCTCTTGGAGCTAAAGGGATCAAGAGATATGGGGGGAAAGGGGGGTTCAGGATATTGAATTTGATGATCGGCTATGATCATACTGAATGGCAGTTCTGATCTATATCTCAAGTTGTATCTGATAATTGCTGAATGGCCAACTCCTACTTCTATTTTCTATGTTACAATGGCAGATACCTTGGGCTAGCTGACCACTTCTTCAAAATCTCGAACATGTCTGCATATCACATGATGCTTTGGGCTGGCCTTAGTGCGTCATTTGTGAAATCTACCTTCTTGAGGCGATGTCAGAGCAAAGGCCACAGAATAGAGAGTGGCTGTCTCTTTCTGGCATCACAAATAGGGATAAGGAGGCCAGGGCTGCTGCAAGGATATTTTTAGCCCGTTGGTGAACTGTCAGCCTGGTACCATGCACCCTCCCCTTTCTGGGAGAGGTCAGTGGAAATGGTGCCAGGGAAAACAAGCAGTAAGGTGCGAGCGGGTTCGAAGGGGAAGCAAGAGCCAGGAAACTGGAGACAGGCTGAGGGATCTGGTTAACATGGGGGATTCAGTGCCTCCACATTGGGAACTCAGTCTCCCTGCTGTGTGGAAACATCAAAGCACCAAGAGGGCTGTGGGCTAAATCTTTGCTGTTTCACTTCCAAAATTGTTTAAAGAAGAAAGAAATGAAAACATTTGCATTAAACACTAAAAACAAACCACTGACCCAATCAGGAGTGAGGTGACCTGAACCCTCTCTCGTACCATCGCAGTTGGGCTAACATTTCCTGCTCGTGCCAGATCCCTGAATGAAATTCAAATCCCACCAATTCCATCGCAGCCCACTAAAATCCCTGATGTGGAGATGCCGGCGTTGGACTGGGGTGGGCACAGTAAGTAGTCTCCCAACACCAGGTTAAAGTCCAACAGGTTTATTTGGTAGCACGAGCTTTCGGAGCAGCAGTCCTTCACTCACCTGATGAAGGGGCAACGCTCCGAAAGCTCGTGCTACCAAATAAACCTGTTGGACTTCAACCTGGTGTTGTGAGACTACTTGCTGCACTAAAATCACAGCCAATTAGAGTCCTCCTGGCCTTTTTTGTCAGTTTGAGGAGGTTTGAATTTGATTGGGTGATGGTGAGCTGGATGTGATGACACCGTGGGGGCGGAACCCTCATGATGACACAAGCCCGCTGTTTCTCTCCCCTTGGTTGCTGGCAATGAATTATGGAAGCGATCTGTTTAATGCATCGGCTGGAATCTTATTGCCGTTCATGCCGACGGGATTTTCCCATCCCGCTGCAGCGAGCGGAGATTTTTCTGCGCGCCAAATTCTGCGACCTTGTTGCAGCGGGAGCGTGGCAGGAACCGCCGGTAACATCGCGCCTCGAGGGTTTCAGTGCTGTTGTTTTTTTTTTAAAGAGCCGGTGTTTGCTTTTCGCTGCCCGTACACCAACTCGAGGCGAGCGCTGAACTTGTCTGGTGGTAGCGCAGCCCTACAGCTTACTCCATGATGAGTGTGAGATTCTCAGCCTCAATTAATTGAAATTCATGTTTTCCATTATTCAATCTGATTAAAGGAACCCACAACATGTACAGATTGACAACTGTAAGCACTTAGCTTTGAGTGTTCCCACTAAATAGGAACTAATTTGGAAGAACTCCAGAAGGGGATTTATTGTCCTGTTTTGAGTTTGCATTGATTCATGTTAATTACAGATTAGGTTAATTGCCAATAAAGTATTGAAAATATTTAGTTACTGCGGTACTTGGCAGCGCATGGTGCATATATCTGCGTGATAGGTCCACACATTCACTAACTCAGCCTTTACATGCACAGGCACCATCAGAGAAAGCATCAATTCTCATTGTTGGAGAGGCTGATTTAACTTTTACACAATTATGTCCTTGCCGGAAAGATGAAGAGGAACAAGGGTCGGAATTACTGCTCGAGATCTCACAGATGTTTCAAGCGTTTGTACTCGGTTCCTCTCTCTTTCTCACCATTTATTGAGGCGTTAGGATTGGTACAAGGGTGATGAAATGCTTACATCATAGAATCAGGCAGCCATTCTGCCCATCATGGCTATTCTACCCCTCTGGAAGAAATACCCAATTAGTTCTATTCCCCTGTTTTTTCCGTGTAAAACTCCGAGGGTGGGATCTCGAGCCCACGCTGGCCATCCACGGAATGTCAGCAGGAGCTCAAGATCCAGCGAAACCCAGAACTCGAAAATCTTGTCAGCAAGATCGCAATATTCCATTTTTGCATCCCCCTCGCTGGCGACGTAATTCAAATGCATTAACATTTTATTAACCACCATACACCGAGCCCTCAACACAACAGATTCAACCATGGGGGAGCTTAAAGGTGAGTATAGCCCCCAGCGGTGAAGGAAATGGCCAAGGAGTGCCTTGGCAATACCCCCTGGCACAGGTTGGCATCATGACACCCTGACAGTGCCAACCTGATAGTGCCAACATGTGCCGGGGCAGCGCCAGGGGTAGTCCCCAGTGGGAACCTCATGGCGGGGGTTCGGGGGGGGGGGGGGGGGTGTGGGGGGCGCTTCATTTATTTGTAGTGGTGGGGGGTGTGGGCATTGGAGTTGGAGATGGTGGCAATGTTCAGAGGAAGGGGTGGGGAGGGGTGCCAGCTGTTTTGGGGAGGAGAGCGAGGGTAATGCAGGCTCTAATGGTGGGGAGAGGAGGAAGAATTCCGGCTCTGATCACGAGGAAGGGAGCACCTGAGATTTCTGTGGCGGGCTGCGGGGGGGTGGGGGAGCGGGGGTGGCGGCGGGAGTGGGGGGGGGGGGTGTCGGGGATTATTGTTTGGTCTGATCGGGGCGCCATGCTTAAAGGGCCTTTGCCCTAAGTGACGGCGTGAAACACACCCGCCTGTTTCTTCCTGACAGAGTGTCACAGAATCTCGAGAGAAAACCAGCCTGCTTCTTTGGAGAGAAATACAGGGTTTTCTCATAGGAACCGACACTTTGCCAAATTCTGGTAAGATCACCACCGACCCCCCAACCACCAAACCCTCCCCCCCCCCCCCCCCGCCCCCACCACTCCCCCTCACCCCCTCCCCCCCCCACAAATTTCTCTCCTTCAACGATTAATGGAAGTTTCTATTCAAAGACACTAATGAATCTGCTTCCACCTCCTTTAGAGCAGCACCTTCCCAACCACAACACCGCGCTGTGTGAAAAACATTCATGCCAATTTGGTCAATTATCATTGGTCAGTGCCCCTCTGGTTACCGACTCTCCTGCCAGTGGCGAGAGCTTCGCTCTATTTTCTCATGATTTTGAGCACCTCTATCAAATCCCCCATTAAACTTCTCCTCGCTAAGAGGAAGAAGACCGGTTCTTCTGATTGCCCCTCACAGGGTCACACGGTTATCTCCAGCTTTTCCTGTTACCTCGTCAACAGAATTGCAATAGAGAATCAATGTTCATAAATTCATAAGATACAGGAGCAGAATTAGGCCATTCGGCCCATCGAGTTTGCTCCGCCATTCGATCATGGCTGATATGCTCCTCATCCTCATTTTCCTGCCTTCTCCCCATAAACCTTCGACCCATTGCCAATTAAACAGCTGTCTAGCTTCTCCCCATGGCCATTAAGGAAGGCAAGTTTCCCGAGTGTTCTATCTTTTGCCTTCAGATATTTTCATCTCTGTGGCTCATGTTGGCAGTTCAGCCGATTTAAACATTTGCTCCGAGCCTCATAAACAGAGCAATGGATTTGCCTTTCTATTCATTACAACAGTTAATGCGATTGGGTGGTGTCACCAACGAGTTAAAAATCAGCCCCGTTTTTATCTGCAACTTCTTCCTTCCATCAAAATCTAATTTCCTGTGGTTACGGTATTTTTCCCATTGTTGTGTCAACGTTGTCCATTATAAAAGTTCCGTTCTGCAATGGAAACTGCTGGCCCACTGGTTAGCACTGCTGCCTCACTGCGCCAGGGACCCGGGTTCGATTCTGGCCTCGGGTCGCTGTCTGTGCGGAGTCTGCATGTTCGCCCCATGTCTGCGTGGGTTTCCTCCCTGTGCAATGGGTAGCATGACCCCTGAGCTGCTTATCAAGAGCTTAATCTTCAGCTGATCAGGCTTTGCACGAACAAAAACCATTCACCCTGGTATTGCTGCAAAAGGATCAGAGCCATCATTGCTCTCACTGTACACAGTGGTGTACACTGTCACCCCATAGATGTAAAAAATGATTCATGCGGGTGGCACAGCGGCACAGTGGTTAGCACTGCTGCCTACAGCGCCAGGGACCCGGGTTCGATTCCCGGCTTGGGTCACTGTCTGTGCGGAGTCTGCACGTTCTCCCCGTGTCTGCGTGGGTTTCCTCCGGGTGCTCCGGTTTCCTCCCACAGTCCGAAAGACATGCTGGTTAGATGCATTGGCCGTGCTAAATTCTCCCTCAGTGTACCCGAACAGGCGCCGGAGTGTGGCGACTAGGGGATTTTCACAGTAACTTCATTGCTGTGTTAATGTAAGCCTACTTTGTGATACTAATAAATAAACTTTAAAAACTTAAAATTAAAAACTTATGTAAATCAGTCATGCTATGATTACATCGTCTGACCAAGGGTTGCGCTGTAATAAAGAAAGTAGCAATTTGGTCACCCCAGCCACCCCAAGGTTGAATCTATTGGAAATTGTTCACCTCCAGTAAAGGGTGTTTTAATTATTGAACTTCCCTGTTGGAGGCCAAGATTGGTGAAGGAACTGCGCCTACATCAGAACACGTTCTCTGTCATCACCAAATGGAGATGATATCTTCGTCATTCAGATATTAAATCCAGAAATCCTTCCCAGATTCCTTCAGATGCAACAGACTTATCCTGGGGTGTAATGGTCTTCCTAATCTAGGCAACACATTAATTCTGAACCTCTGTCTTTCTTGGATTCCTTCCAGTGCAAAAGAGGCCATTCAGCCCATCGGGCCTGCACCAACTCTCTGACAGAGTATCATATCCTAGGCCCTCTCCCCCACACAACCCTGTATTCTCATACATTTACCATGGCCAATCCCATCTAACCTACACATCTTGGGACACGAAAGGACAATTTAGCATGGTCAATCCACCTAACCTGCATATCTTTGGAGTATGGACTTTAATCAGGCAATTGAGGTGGGCCTGTTAGAATATGGACTCCCTGGGCCAAATTGATGGGCCAATCAGGGAGCCTCTTACTAACCAGGCGTGTCGGTTTCTCTGGGACTCCGACTGTAGGCTACTAACTGAAAACACTCTGTATGCTGTTGTCAGACTTGTAAATAAAGGGATTTCTGCCTCCGAGGACTTATTACAATGGTAGAAAACCGAAGAACATAGAACATAGAACAGTACAGCACAGAACAGGCCCTTCGGCCCACGATGTTGTGCCGACCTTCATCTGAAACCAAGATCAAGCTATCCCACTCCCTACCATCCTGGTGTGCTCCATGTGCCTATCCAATAACCGCTTAAATGTTCCTAAAGTGTCTGACTCCACTATCACTGCAGGCAGTCCATTCCACACCCCAACCACTCTCTGCGTGAAGAACCTACCTCTGATATCCTTCCTATATCTCCCACCATGAACCCTATAGTTATGCCCCCTTGTAATAGCTCCATCCACCCGAGGAAATAGTCTTTGAACGTTCACTCGATCTATCCCCTTCATCATTTTATAAACCTCTATTAAATCTCCCCTCAATCTCCTCCGCTCCAGAGAGAACAGCCCCAGCTCCCTCAACCTTTCCTCATAAGACCGACACTCCAAACCAGGCAGCATCCTGGTAAATCTCCTCTGCACTCTTTCCAGCGCTTCCACATCCTTCTTATAGTGAGGTGACCAGAACTGCACGCAATATTCCAAATGCGGTCTCACCAAGGTCCTGTACAGTTGCAGCATAACCCCACGGCTCTTAAACTCCAACCCCCTGTTAATAAAAGCTAACACACTATATGCCTTCTTCACAGCTCTATCCACTTGAGTGGCAACCTTTAGAGATCTGTGGATATGGACCCCAAGATCTCTCTGTTCCTCCACAGTCTTCAGAACCCTACCTTTGACCCTGTAATCCACATTTAAATTTGTCCTACCAAAATGAATCACCTCACATTTATCAGGGTTAAACTCCATTTGCCATTTTTCAGCCCAGCTTTGCATCCTATCTATGTCTCTTTGCAGCCTACAACACCCCTCCACCTCATCCACTACTCCACCAATCTTGGTGTCATCAGCAAATTTACTGATCCACCCTTCAGCCCCCTCCTCTAAGTCATTAATAAAAATCACAAAGAGCAGAGGACCAAGCACCGATCCCTGCGGCACTCCGCTAGCAACCTGCCTCCAGTCCGAAAATTTTCCATCCACCACCACCCTCTGTCTTCGATCAGATAGCCAGTTACCTATCCAATCGGCCAACTTTCCCTCTATCCCACACCTCCTTACTTTCATCATAAGCCGACCATGGGGGACCTTATCAAACGCCTTACTAAAATCCATGTATATGACATCAACCGCCCTACCTTCATCAACACACCTAGTTACCTCCTCAAAAAATTCTATCAAATTTGTGAGGCACGATTTGCCCTTCACAAATCCGTGCTGACTATCCCGGATTAATCCGCATCTTTCTAAATGGTCGTAAATCCCATCCCTAAGGACCTTTTCCATCAATTTACCAACCACCGAAGTCAGACTAACCGGTCTATAATTACCAGGGTCATTTCTATTCCCTTTCTTAAACAGAGGAACTACATTTGCCACTCTCCAGTCCTCTGGCACCATCCCCGTGGACAGTGAGGACCCAAAGATCAAAGCCAAAGGCTCTGCAATCTCATCCCTCGCCTCCCAAAGAATCCTAGGATACATTTCATCAGGCCCAGGTGACTTATCGACCTTCAGTTTATTCAAAACTGCCAGTACATCCTCCCTCTGAACATCTATTTCCTCCAGCCTATTAGCCTGTAACACCTTCTCTTCCTGAAAAACATGGCCCCTCTCCTTGGTGAACACTGAAGAAAAGTATTCATTCATCACCTCGCCTATCTCTACTGATTCCATACACAAGTTCCCACCACTGTCCTTGACCGGCCCTAACCTCACCCTGGTCAGGTGGAAACCCGGAGGAAACACACGCAGACACGGGGAGAATGTGCAAACTCCACACAGACAGTGACCCAAGGCTGGAATTGAACCCGGGTCCCTGGCGCTGTGGGGCGGCAGTGCTAACCACTGTGCCACCGTGCCGTCTTTCATTTAAAAGTTGTGAAATTGGCATTCCCAAAAACTGCTCTTCAACAATTGACTGTCTCATCCAATCATTTTTGGTCTCTTTGTTTCCCTTCGTTTGAACCAGCCCCTCAGCAGTAAGAACCGCAGTTGATAAAGAGTGTTTACCTAAGATGTTTGATAAGGAGGGGCTGCGCCATAGATCCTTCCCAAAGACAAGACTTGGAGGAAACACCCCGAAGGTTTGAGTGGAAATGAAAGTGGAGATGGAGGCGCCACATTGAGTGAACCCACCAAACCTTCTCTCGTTCAACACTGCCTCTTCAGCCCAACGGAGGTCAAATTAATATATCAAAGCCAGGAAGCAGCAGGAGAGAATCGCAACTCAAGAATTCATTCTATAGGAGCTCCAAATTCAAACAGACATTATTCATGTACATGCAGCACTTTTGAGAGGATGATGATACATGAAGGTTTGATTTAAAATACAAGCCTTTCTGCCTTTTGAAGATTTCAGTATGTTAGGGCTGTCTCTATCGAGCACAAATATTGTAATTAAACAAAATCACTTTGAAAAAGATAGATTATTCTGACTCCATAAAACAGTTCCATATACACAATCAAAAGTATTTCAAGAAGATATTCAAAGCCGTATGGGGATTGCGTCAGTTTATATCCTTGTTCTCAACTTTGTGTGAATTGAGGAGGATCTGAATCAGTTTTTAATTGGGCTCACATTCACTGAGATTAATCATCTGTCTGTCACCAGTCAATGAGAAAACATGGGAAGAAAAAGGCCAACTGAACTGTCTTGTCCCGGGAGGATTATTGAGGAGGACGAGAGCAGTCGAGTTTGGTGACTGGGCTCGACAGGAAGCCTCGTTCATCAGGCCTGGTTACAAAATAAAGTTAGCTCGTGTCAGAGGGAGAAGGAGGAAGAAAGTTTGAAAAGTTCTTAAATGAGCGATGGCACGATGGATTTCTTTTCGAATTACCCAAGGTGCTGGGTGAGATTCGCTTTGCATTGCAGAGCTAAGCAGGCAATAGCGAATCAGCAGCCGGTTTTACCCTGTGTTTAATCAGCGGTCTAGAATCCCTACAGTGCAGAAGGAGGCCATTCAGCCCATCGAGTCTGCACCAACTCTCCGACAGAGCATCTTATTCAGGCCCACCTCCCCTGCCCTATTCCCGCAATCCTACGCATTTACCCTGCTAATCCACCTAACCTACACACCTTCAGACACGAAGAGGCAATTTAGCATGGCCAATCCACCAAACCTACACATCTTTGGAGTGTGGGAAGAAACCGGAGCACCCGGAGGAAACCCACGCAGACACAGGGAGAATGTGCAAACTCCACACAGTCACCCAAGACCGAAATTGAACCCGGGTCCCTGGCACAGTGAGGCAGCAGTGCTAACCACCGTGCCATCTTGCCGCACACCATCTATTTTACTCTGTGTGGGGAGTCAGTTAGTGCAGTTGGCTGGATGGCTAGTTCATGATGCAGAGTGATGCACCATCAATCGAGCAAAGACTAGTTTGTATGCAAGAACAAATAGGCTTTTATTAGCAAAAGACTTGGAGCACATCCATGCCGATGAACTGGTCCGGACTGAGGCAGGGGGGTGGGGAGCAGTCGCCTTTATACCTGGACCAGGGGGGGAGGGGAGGGGTCTCGGGTAGGGTCGGCAGGGATGTGTCCAGGCATGTCACATATACAGGTAATAAGCTAACAGTGGTTTACCACACAGAGTGATGCCAACAGCGTGGGTTCAATTCCTGCACCGGCTGAGATTATTCATGAAGACCCCGCCTTCTCAGCCTTGCCCCCGCTTGAGGTGTGGTGATCCTCAGGTCAAATCATTACCAGTCAGCTCTCCCCCTCAGAAGGGATTTTGAACCATAAATCCATTTGATCTTTACATCCTTCCACCCCGTCACAGAACCTTATCCTTTCTTCTTCCGACCACTCCCAACTTTCACTTCCTCAAAACCCATTATGGCCGGAATTTTACCGCCTCGCCCGCCCCGATTCCGGCATCCTCACAGAATGGAATTCTCCCTTGGCCTTGGGTGGGATTTCACAAGCCTCGCCCGAGTGAGGTCAGAAAATCCCAGCCTATATCTCAAACTTTCCTCATTTCTGATGAAAGGTCACAGAGCTGAAACATTGGGACTGATTTTATCATTTTGATTCTAAGTGCTGAATCTGGTTTTAAAATCCAGATCCGACTGGTAAACCCGTTCTCCGGCGCCCCCATACGCATTCTGCCTGAAAAAATAGCAGCGATTCCGAATCGCGCTGTGGGTGGGGCTTATCGCGCCCAAAACTCTGCTGCTCCAATCGGAGCTTTCAACTGCGCATGCGCAGGAAAATAAATTTGAAAAATGCTCCCCTGCCACATCGCTCCTTGGCTGGATAAAGCAGCCTGGGAGCGATGGCCCCCACAGACATTGCCGCACCCCCACAACATAACTGTCCCTCTTATCCACCCACTCACCCCCGCTACCCAGACCGATCGCAACCCTCTGCCCCACTTTCCCCCAACAGATCGAACGCAGAGTGGCAGCGGACCCCCCTCCCTCCCCACCAGAGAACGATCCGAAAATGGGCGCAACTTGTTGGTAAAATCGGGCCCATTAACTCTGTTTCTCTCTCCACAGACGCTGCCTGACCTGTTGAGTATTTCCAGTAGTTTCAGTGTCTATTCCATTCTTCTTTTCATTGTTTTTTTGTGTTGTTAATGTTGACAGAGGAGTTTATAATAGAATAATGTGACACTGCAGTTTGACAACCCAGTGAGATAGGAGCATTTGTATCAGATGAAAGCGTCATTCTGCTGCCAATATCTTCGCTATAACATGACATATTTTTCTTTCTTTAAACATATTTCTCAGAACTGTATTTACTGTCCAACTAAATGAGGAGGAAATTCTCACCAGTTCCCTCACAAAGGGCCCCTTGCATTTGAACATGCTAAAGTTAAGTTTTTTATTGCTTTACAGGATGTGGATGTCATTGGTTAAACCAGCATCTGTGCCCAGCACTAATTGCCCCTGAGAAGGTGGTGGTGAGCTGCCTTCTTGCGCCGCTGCAGTCATGTGGTGTAGGTACACCCTCCGTGCTGTTAGGAAGGGAGTTCCAGGATTTTGGCCCAGCGACTGCGAAGGAACGGCCAATATATTTCCAAGTCAGGATGGTGTGTGACTCAGAGGGGAACTTGCAGGTGGTGGTGTCCCCCATGCATCTGCTGCCCTTGTCCTTCTAGGTGGTAGAGGTGGCGGGTTTGGGAGCTGCTGTTGAAGGAGACTTGGTGAGTTGCTGCAGTGCGTCTTGTGGATGGTACACATGGCTGTAACTGTGCGTCGGTGATGGAGGGAAGGAATGTTTGTGGATGGGGTGCTGTACTGGGGAATTCTGTTTCAGTGGCCGGATCACTTTAGAAAGTTTTAAAAAGCAACTTTGATCAGTAAACTCTTACAAAGGTAAAAGAAACTCAGTCTTTAAAGCATAATAAAATTTTATTTTTAAAGCTAGTTTTATTAAAACATAGAAAATACAAAATGAAAGCATGCAATAGACAGACAAACAAAGACTTCGGCCAAATGGGGGAATCCAAGACAGGCTCAATGACACAACAGTACCACTGAGCTTTCTCCGCAGATCTCTACTCATGTGACAGAAATTTGAGCAATTATACAATTTAGTTATCTTAGATACAACCCAGCAATTAACTTAAAATCATAGAATCAACAGTGCAGAAGGAGGCCATTCGGCCCATCGAGTCTGCACCAAACACAATCCCACCCAGGCCCTATCCTCATAACCTCATGCATTTACCCGAGCTGGTCCCTCTGTCACTAAGGGGCAATTTAACATGGCCAATCAACCTAACCCGCACATCTTTGGACTGTGGGAGGAAACCGGAGCACCCAGAGGAATCCCACGCAGACACGGGGAGAACGAGCAGACTCCACACAGACAGTGACCCAAGCCGGGATTTGAACCTGAGTCCCTGGCACTATGAGGCAGCAGTGCTAACCACTGTGCCACCGTGCCGTCCAGTTCTTAGCCACAATGAAGAGGGAGCGTCGTGTGGGATTTCATTTAATATTCAGCTTCTCAATCTATTTATGACAGCATTCTTAAATCGAATTACAATCTGACACCTTAAATAGTAGTTTGCCGGTTGTTCATTCATCTGTCTGAAGCTTACTCCTCAAACAAAATGGCTTCCTCGTTGCTTAGCAATACAAAACTATAATTATGATTTGCTCAGTGTTTTGTGGGGCAGTCAAAACTGGTGCATCTGCTGGATGAGGGCCCAGGCATCTGGCAGAATTCCCAGGTTGGACTCCCTGTACCAAAATACAAAATTATATTCCTTGTTCCTTTAAACAATGCATGATTTCATAATTATACCAAATTCCAGTTACATTGCCGCAGAGTTTCATGTTTTAGCCTATTTACTAACATAATCAGTCCTCGAGTTATACAATTTAATATTGGCAGGCTTATTAGCTTAACATTTATTTTGAAAATATCATTAATATATTATTCAAATGCCCATTTCATTCTTGAACCTTATATTAAAATATTAGCTGCTAAATATCCTCATGTTGGGTCTTATATGATTAAATATTCCCTTCATCAGGTGCCAATCGAGCGGGGCTGCTTTGTCCTGGATGGTGTCAAACTTCTTGAGTGTTGTTGGAGCCGCACCCATCCAGGCAAGTGGGGAATATTCCATCGCACTTCTGACTAAAATGTCTGCTCACACCTGCTGGAATTTAATTTCTCTCTCACAGTAACCACACCCAGGCTTGACTAACGGCACACAGAGAACAGCCAACAGGCATGCACAATCAAATACCGAAGAATTGAACAACTGAGGCATTTGGCACACTTGCCTTCATCAGTCAGAGCATTGCGTACAGGAGTTGGGACGTTATGTTACAACTGTGTAAGACATTGGTAAGGCTGCATTTGGGGTACTGCGTACAATCCTGGTCGCCCTGCTATAGGAAGGACGTTGTTAAACTGAAAAGGGTGCAAAAAAGAATGATAAAGAGAGTCTAAAGATGTGCAGTTAGGTTGATAAGGAGAGGCTGGATAGGCTGGGACTTTTTTCCCTGGACCGTAGAAGGATGAGGGGGTGACCTTATGAAGGTTTATAAAATCATGAGGGGTATAGCCAAGGTATTTTTCCCAGGGTAGGGGAGCCCGAAACTAGAGGGCATGGGTTTAAGTAAGTAGTCTCACAACACCAGGTTAAAGTCATCTGATGAAGGAGCGGCACTCCGAACACTTGGGCTATCAAATAAACTGTTGGGCTTTAATCTGATGTTGTGAGACTATTTACTGTGCCCACCCCAGTCCAATGCCGGCAACTCTACATCATAGGTTTAAGGTGAGAGGGGGAAAGATTTAAAAGGGACCCGAGGGGTAACTTTTTCACATTGAGAGTGGTGTGTATATGGAATGAGCTGCCAGAGGAGGTGGTAGAGGCGGGTACAGTTACAACATTTAAAAGGCATTTGGACAGGTGCATGAATGGGAAAGGTTTAGAGGGATATGGGCCAAACGCAGGCAAATGGGAGTTATTTAGAGCAGGAAACTGAGGAAACTTTAGCTATGAGGAAAGATTGAATAAAGTGAGATTGTTCTCCCTGGAAAGGCAGAGGCTGAGGGGCCACCTGATAGATGTTTATAAAATGATGAGGGGTATGGATAGGGTGAACAATTGGGAGCTTTTTCCCAGGGTAGAAATGACAATTACAAATGGGGCACAAGTTCAAGGTAAGGGGGGAAAGGTTCAGTGGAGATGTGTGAGGGATGTCTTGTTACACAGAGGGTGGTGGGGGCCTGGAATGCACTGCCAAGTGAGGTGGTTGAGGCAGACATTTTAGTGACATTTAAGACTTATCTGGATAGACACATGGAACAGGCGATAGAGGGATACAGGTGGTTAGTCTAGATAGGACAACGTGATCGGCACAGGCTTGGTGGGCTGAAGGGCCTGTTCCTGTGCTGTACTGTTCTTTGTTGTTTCTTTGAAACCTGGTCGGCATGGACGAGTTGGGCCGAAGGGCCTGTTTCGGTGCTGTATATCTCTATGACTCTTTGATTACTACTGTACTGCAAGCTATGCCATTGGCTGTGTGATAATGAGGGATACATTCAATATCACAGGTTCCCCAGACTTAACCATTCATGCGCTAGGGGTAAGTGCAGTGTAGGGGTGCAGCCCTGAAGGTGAGAACTCCTAAATTTGCCCCCTCCCATACTTCAACCCCGCTCCTACCTAAGTCCAACCAGCTCTGCTACACTGCATCTCATTACTGAAGCGTATTTCATTACTGAAGTGTAAGTGGTAAGAAATTAAGGCGTGATATAACAGTAAGAGCGGTGCACAGATCTAAATGACCTCAGCATGCCCTGGCGCAATTATTCCTTTCATCACATTTGCTCTCGACTACCTATGTGCAGAACCACGAGGAATTTACCAATTAAACAAGAGGAAAGAACGATGGCTTGAGAAATGTTTGATTGATGGGCTGCTGTCTGAGATTTTGCAGCAACCTTCTTGACAAATCTTAAATTCCTGCAAATAAAAACCCCCAAGACTGAAGCACCCCGGACATTCTCTCTTCCACCTTCTTCCTTCGGGAAAAAGATACAAAAGTCTGATCTCACGTACCAGCCGACTCAAGAACAGCTTCTTCCCTGCTGCTGTCAGACTTTTGAATAGACCTACTTTGCATTAAGTTGATTATTCTCGACACCCTAGCTATGACTGTAACACTACATTCTGCACTCTCTCCTTTCCTTCTCTATGAACGGGATGTTTTGTGTAGTGCGCAAGAAACAATACTTTTCACACGTAGAATTTCCTCCAGGTGCTCCGGTTTCCTCCCACAGTCCAAAGATGTGCGGGTTAGGTTGATTGGCCATACTAAAAAAAAAATTGCCCCTTAGTGTCCTGAGATGCGTAGGTTAGAGGGATTAGCAGGTAAATATGTAGGGATATGGGGGTAGGGCATGGGTGGGATTGTGGTCGGTGCAGACTCGATGGGCCAAATAGCCCCTTTCTGCACTGTAGGGTTTCTATGTTTCATAGAATCCCTACAGTACAGAAGGAGGCCATTCGGCCTATTGTGTCTGCACCGACCACAACCCCACCCAGGCCCTATTCCCGCGACCCCACACATTTTACCCAGCTAATCCCCCTGATGCTAATGGACAATTTAGCACGGCCAATCAACCTTACCCGCACATCTTTGGAGTGTGGAAGGAAACCGGAGCACCCGGAGGAAACCCACGCAGACACGGGGAGAATGTGCAAACTCCACACAGACAGTGACCCAAGGCCGGAATTGAACCTGGGACCCTGGTGCTGTGAGGCAGCAGTGCTAACCACTGTGCCACCGTGCCGCCCCATGTGACAATAATAAACCAAATCAAATCAAACGTGGCAAAATGCAGCATTTCCTGGAGATCTGTACATCGCTTTTTGTCAAACACTGTGTCAAATTCCGCCTCTTTTGAACTCTTGGCCATCAGTAGATTCAGGGAATATAAATTCATATGAAAGGAAATGTAGCCATCCTAAGCCGGCCTTTTTCAAAATCTTTTTCAAAGGCAGTCAAATCAAGTACATCTGGGTCTACGGGGAATACATATTTTTACCACGGTCATTACTTGAAGGGTTAAAGAGGTCTTTCGGAAGACTGCTGATGGTTCTTTAGGGAAAAGATGATCCTTATGTACAATTAATCAGCATTGCTGGAGCACTGCGGAATTATTGAAATGGACAAAGTCTTTGCAGGCAATCCAATTCAGGGAGCCTGATGCATTAACTCTCGCACAGTGTTACTCAAGCATGTCTTTCTTCAGTGGTAAAGGATTACTGGCTGGTCATTTAAACTCCTCAACTCGGCATGTCATGTCTGCCCCCGGAACCAGTAATTCCCCGCCCCGAGGTCAATGGAGATGGTCCGCCATAGAATCCCTACAGTACACAAAGGAGGCCATTCGGCCCATCGAGCCTGCACCAACAACAATTCCACCCTACCCCCCATCAAATTGTTTGGCCTGCCTGCCATGATTCCCACTGCAGGCGGGGCCGGAAAACTTACCCCAAACGTTTGAGTTCATCAAAAAACGAAATTGTTGCTTTTTAAGGAACTTAATACCAAATTGATTGGGGATAACCAAAAATACAAAATCAGATTAACTGGTCTGATTACAGTGTTGCCGGCCCTGGTTGTTGTGGTCATTTACACCACCACCACCAGCACAGTGTATCAGGAACCACAGCAATAACTGGCATTTGTATAGCACCCTTAAAATAGTGAAACATCTCCAGGGGATTCACGGGACTGTTATCAAATAACAACCGTCAAGTCGCATCAGAAGATATTAGGCCAAGTGGCCAAAAACTAGATCAGGGAGCTATGTTAGAGACAAGGTCAAAAACTCCTAAGTATTGCATGAAGTTAGCCTTGACCTCAACTTTTACATTTAATTTTGGGTGAGTGTTTCAGTCCAGATATGATACAGTTGACCCCCTAGGAAGCTTTTATTAAAACAAACTTTATTTAAGAACACAGTTAGAATAAACAGAAAGAATTGTGTATTGTCTCCACATCTCTTTAACCTGTGCTTAATGCTCTCTCCACTCACATTGTCTGTACCTTTAAGACTTGATTAGCTGTATTAGCATTGATTAGCTTGATTAGCATTCCAATCATTATTCTCTAAGTTGAGTTTGTGTCTCTGTATGCCCTGTTTGTGAGCATTTCTCCACTCCACCTGACAAAGGGGCAGCGCTCCGAAAGCTAGTGGCATTTGCTACCAAATAAACCTGTTGGACTTTAACCTGGTGTTGTTAAACTTCTTACTCGGATTGTTCACAGGATTCTTCTGTGCGCTGATTGGTTGCTGCGATTCCCACGTCACAATCTCATTGGCTGTGCAGCAGTTTTTGGGCTGTCTTCAGGTCATGAAAGGTGCGTCACAAATTCAAATCTTCCCCCCTCTCGATCAGTCGCTGGTGGAGAAAGATCCTGTAGGAATCCAGGAATAATCCCCAGCCCAGAGTATTACTGGAAAGCTGACTAGAAGCAAAAAGATTTCAAGTGGGAGCACTTTACAAAGCTGCAACTTAATAAAGGGCACGGATGCTTTATACAAAAACAACTGTTTATAATTGCAGACAATATAGTGGATGCTACACATAATTGCATATCCAGGTTCAATTCCGGGCTTGCTGACTGTGTGGAGTTTGCACATTCTCCCGTGTCTGCGTGAGTTTCCTCTGGGTGCTCCGGTTTCCTCCCACACTCTAAAGATGTGCAGGTTAGGTGGATTGACCATGCTAAATTGCCCCTTAGTGTCCAAAGATGTGTAGGTTAGGGGGATTGGCCAAACTAAATTGCCCCTTAGTATCGAAAAATGTGTAGGTTAGAAGGATTGACAATGCTAAATTGCCCCTGAGTGTTCCAAGATGGTAAGAGTTTTAACAACACCAGGTTAAAGTCCAACAGGTTTATTTGGTAGCAAATACCATTAGCTTTCGGAGCGCTGCTCCTTCATCAGATGGAGTGGAAATGTGCTCTCAAACAGTGCACAGAGACACAAAATCAAGTTACAAAATACTGATTAGAATGCGAATCCCTACAACCAACCAGATCTTAAAGATACAGACAATGTGGGTGGAGGGAGCATTAAGCACAGGTTAAAGAGATGTGTATTGTCTCCAGACAGGACAGCCTGCAAGTCCAGGAGGCAAGCTGTTGGGGTTACTGATAATGTGACATAAATCCAACATCCCGGTTTAGGCTGTCCTCATGTGTGCGGAATCATAGAAATCATAGAAACCCTACAGTGCAGAAGGAGGCCATTCGGCCCATCGAGTCTGCACCGACCACAATCCCACCCAGGCCCTACCCCCACATATTTACCCGCTAATCCCTCTAACCTACGCATCCCAGGACTCTAAGGGGCAATTTTTAACCTGGCCAATCAACCTAACCCGCACATCTTTGGACTTGGCTATCAGTTTCTGCTCAGCAACTCTGCGCAGTCGTGTGTCGTGAAGGCCGCCTTGGAGAACGCTTACCTGAAGGTCAGAGGCTGAACGCCCGTGACTGCTGAAGTGCTCCCCCACAGGAAGAGAACAGTCTTGCCTGGTGATTGTCGAGCGGTGTTCATTCATCCGTTGTCGTAGCGTCTGCATGGACTCCCCAATGTACCATGCCTCGGGACATCCTTTCCTGCAGCGTATCAGGTAGACAACGTTGGCCAAGTTGCAAGAGTAGGTACCGTGTACCTGGTAGACGGTGTTCTCACGTGAGATTATGGCATCCGTACACGGTCCAAATCCGTACACGGTACCTATTCTTGCAACTCGGCCAACGTCGTCTACCTGATACTCGGGTCACTGTCTGTGCGGAGTCTGCATGTTCTCCCCGTGTCTGTATGGGTTTCCTCCGGGTGCTCCAGTTTCCTCCCACAGTCCAAAGATGTGCAGGTTAGGTTGATTGGCCATGATAAATTGCCCCTTAGTGTCAGGGGGATTAGGATTGTAAATACGTGGGGTTACGGGGATGGGACCTGGGTGGGATTGTTGTCGGTGCAGGCTCGATGGGCCAAATGGCCTCCTTCTGCACTGTAGGGATTCTATTAAATGTTTGAGGTTTAAAGTCACAACTTTCTGATTGAGAGGACGAGGGGTGTGACGGTGCTACCAACTTAACTACAGCTGACACTGAGGACTGTCTAATCCGAGGATCCATGCATAGCTTGATGCAAAGGTGGCCATCAGCAGGAGGGTGACATTGGGTGTGTTTCTCTCTCCCTTATCCAGGGATTTGTACACCGTGTCCCTTCAGACACGACCCATCTTTGATCTCCAGATGAATTTGAGAATGGTTTGGGTGAGTGCTGCACTGCAGGATGGGGGTATGGGCCAGATCCGCGCCACATCCAGCGACCCCAAGAGCAGCCCATACTTAATGACCAGGTTCTTACCCACAATGAAGAGGGAGCATCACCCCCACATGCCCCGTTTCTCCTCACCTTGGCAATGTGCTCCTCCCAGGCTCACACCCCAGTCACTCTGCATCACATTCGATAATCTGGAAGAACATGACATTGTGCTAACTCCAGTCTGGCCAGCACAGTTAGAAACAGTGAGAGATTGCCTCCTTTACTTGACGATGATATTGGTCAGACACAAAGCTGGATTGCATGGTGCATAGAGGGACATTGTGAAACAAATGGAAAGATGTTTGTTGTACACAGTTAAGGAGGCAAAACTGACCCTCCAGCTCCAATGGAGAAAAATGTACAATTCAAACTGGCCTGGCTCCTAAATTCACAGCACAGTAAACAAACTCCTCACCTCGTCAATCTGAGATTAAACACAACTGTTACATTCTCTTCACAAATCACAATGGACTGTATCAATCAGCAGCACCATCTCAGTACAAGGAAACACATTTACACTGTCAAATCTTGTGAAAGCTTCAGTTCAAATGTGTTAAAGGGAAGAAATCAAAGTTGCTACAAAGAGTGCTGCATTGAGATGTCACCTGCACTCTCTTACAACAACTTTCTCTTTATAGACACCCAGCCTCTCTCACACAACGTGTAGTTAACCAATCGCAGCACAGATTGTGGGCAACACAGTGGTATGTGTGTGTGGGTATGTGTGTGTGTCTATGTGTGTGTGTACAGGTGTGTGTGTATGTGTGTGTGTGTGGGTATGTGTGTGTGTGTATGTGTGTGTGTGGGTATGTGTGTGTGTGTCTGTGTGTCTATGTGTGTGTGTGTCTATGTGTGTGTGTATAGGTGTGTGTGTGTGTGTGTATGTGTGGGTGTGGGTGTGTATCTATGTGTGTGTATGTAGAGTCAGAAGTCCCACAACACCAGATTAAAGTCCAACAGGTTTATTTGGAATCATGAGCTTTCGCAGTGCTGAGTGGGACTAGGCATAAAATGGTTCGGCACAGACAAGAAGGGCCAAAAGGCCTGTTTCTGAGCTGTAATTTTCTATGGTTCTATGGTTCTATGCTGATCCTTCATCAGCTGAGTGTATGGGTATGTGTGTGTGGGTAAGTGTGTGTGTATGTGTGTATGTCAATGTGTGTGTGTATGGGTATGTGCATATGTATGTGTGTGTGCATGTATGTGTGTGCGCGTATGCTTGGGTGTGTGTACATGTCTGTGCGTGTGTTTGTATGTATGTGTCGGTGTGTCTGTGTGTGTGTGTGAGAAAGTCAGAGTGTGTTCTACTATTTTACGCAGCTCAGTTTAAATATAATAAAGTTAACCTCATTCTTTGATAAACTCAAAGAAACCTGTCCAATTGGTTGTTTTATGAGCTCAGCATGTAAACAGTTAAATGCTCACTAAATTGTCGAAACTTTCCATCTTCCTAAAACAAAACACCTGCTTTTGTTGACCGAGGAGAGGGGAATAAATGGATCCTCAGCTCGTCACAACAAGATACGTACACTGAAGACTAAAACCTCACAGGAATGCCCCTTTTATCACAGCCCGTTTGAGGAAAGGAAGCTTTGTGAGTTTGTGTTGTTCTATGAAAAACATCACCGTAAGCGTTTAGCTCCCAAAGTCCACGCATCGACTGCAGAAATCTCAATGATCTTTTTTTTTAAAAAAAGAAACCAAACTTCAATCTTTCAGAAACCTGTTTGTGGGGGTTTTTATAGTATGTATTATATATTTCCTCCTCAGCTATTAACGGGAGTTGTATGGTCCCGGTGTACATTATCTCCTGTTAAATATGATTTTAAAAGCACATGTCCTGCTGTTAAACAGCATGCGCCTGCACTAACATCTCAGATAAAAGGCCTCTAATTGTTCAAGGTCTGTTTGAACTTTCACCCCTGCTGCTCTGTCAGGGACCGGACATTCCATAATACCAAAAAAAAGTGCACTTTTCTTATTATTTTCCAGCTGGTCTGTTCAGATGCGAGTCTGAAAGGCAGTGAAATAACACAGGGCATCGGAGGAAAGCTCTGGACTTCCAGACTCGCTGTATCACAAACAAAGCATTTTCTGTACAGATCAGAACTAGTTTAAACACTAAAACCTTCAAAAGGCAGCCACTGTTGCCAGAAGCATGCATTTTACAGCATGTTGGATTCATTTTTTTGGAATGGTGTAATATTTGTGTAGATAAATCACACGGAGGTTATAAAATAATTTTGTTTCTGTTGGAGTCCAAGATGAACTTCAATGTCCATATTGCGTTTTAAGAGAGATTTAATTAATGCACGCTTTTGCAGAACTGAAAACGCAGGTTGGGTGAGGGAGGGGGAATGACCCTCGCAATTCTTACTGAGCAGTGTTGCTGACTGTGAGGCCAGCAAGAGCTGAAAATTAAAACACTCGCGTCCAAATCGCTTCAAATCGATCCCACCAACTACACTCCCACACGCCTTGTGTTACAACTAGCCCCAGAAGGGGCAGCACGGTGGCACAGTGGTTAGCACTGCTGCCTCACAGCTCCAGGGACCTGGGTTCGATTCCCAGCTTGGGTCACTGTCTGTGTGGAGTTTGCACGTTCTCCCCGTGTCTGCGTGGGTTTCCTCCGGGTGCTCCGGTTTCCTCCCACAGTCTGAAAGACGTGCTGGTTAGGGTGCATTGATCCCGAACAGGTGCTGGAGTGTGGCGACTAGGGGAATTTCACAGTAACTTCATTGTAGTGTGAATGTAAGCCTTATTTGTGACTAATAAATAAACTTTAATGAGGTTCCCCAAAGGTTGCTGATCTAGCTGAGACCCCTCGATTTGTCACCGGGGGGCAGGATTTGGCCTCGTTCGGACCGAAACTGTAAAATGCCGTCCGAGGTCAGCAGACCTTCCAATTGTCCGCTCCTTGCCCGCTCCGATTCCCATAGCAGGCAGGGCGGTACAATTGTGGCCCATATGTCTAGGATATCCCCACACCCCCACCCTCATATTGATATAAAGTCAGGTGAGGGAGGATGACTGGCTCTTCATTCAACCCCACTCCACATCTTCCCCCCCACGCTCCCAGATCTCCCACTGCTGGTAGCAACAAAGGTTTAATGTAACAATGTTCCCCTTCCCCTAGATATCTTTTCCAGACCCAATAGTTATGAAAAGGAGCCAATTTAACCAAACTTTCTTGAGTTAAGTCAGAGTCAGTTTATTAACTGCTGGGGTGGCACAGTGTTAGCACTGCTGCCTCACAGCGCCAGGGACCCAGGTTCAATTCCAGTCTTGGGTCACTGTCTGTGTGGAGTTTGCACGTTCTCCCCATGTCTGCGTGGGTTTCCTCCGGATGCTCCGGTTTCCTCCCACAGTCCAACGATGTGTGCATTAGGTGCTTTGGACATGCTAAATTGCCCCTTAGTGTCCTGGGATCTATAGGTTAGAGGGATTAGCGGGGTAAATGTGTGGGGCTATGGGGAAAAGGCCTGGGGTGGAATTGTTGTCGGTGTAGACAGGATGCTCCGGTTTCCTCCCACACTCCAAAGGTGTGCAGGTTAGGTAGATTGGCCATGCTAAATTGCCCTTTAGTGTCAGAGGGATTAGCTAGGCTAAATGCATGGGGTTATGGGGATAGAACCTGGGTGGGATTGTGGTCGGTGCAGACTCGATAGGCCGAATGATCTCCTTCTACACTGTAGGGATTCTATAATTCATTAAAGCTTCAAAATTTCTGTGTCAGATCTCCCTTTACTGCTGATTCGAACTTTCCCAATGGAACTTTTCCCATCAGAAACATTGACACTTGCCTCACTAACTACCCAGTACTGTCTCAAAGTTCCATCCGACTGCTGTAATTAACACATCAAGCGTTCGGTAACTGGCATTGAAGATCTTTCGGCAACTCAGTGCTTGCCTTCCTCTTCCTCTTTAACAATACTCTGCTTTGTCAGCCTTTATTTTTAAAACAGTCGTGTGAGGAAAGACCATTGGAGAAACATTAAGAGGAAAAGAAAGCTCTCTGGACATCGATCTGTGAGAATAAGAAATTGAACAGAATTCAACTCAAAAGGGACAGAATTTCTAAATTCTGGCCCCAGGTTGGACCGCTCAACCTCTGGTGGGTCACACATTTACCAACACGTTCTCAAAGACATATCCCTCTCGAGTCTCATTAACTGGCACACACAAATTGAACGCCGACGTACAGGGATTTGACACGAGGGAACCATTTGTCCGAACCCACACTCCTCTCCCCAAAAACCCTTTCCTTGCTCACACCAGTGTAATGAGCAGGGATAAATAATTCATGAGCAAATGGAATTTGTTCTGTTATAGGGCAAATGGAGAGAGTTTTGTGCAAGAAAAAAAATCCACAGCTTTGAACTCTGCGCAATGAAACGTCCATCTTTCTAATTATAGGAAGGGTTCTGGAGTCACGGCAAGGTTACAGCAAATATTCACTGGAATGATACCAGGACTGAGATGCGGCATTTATGAAGAAAAGCAAGTAAAATCGGGGCATCTTCAGAAAGGTTTAAGTGGATTGAATAGGTTATTTATTTTTCTTTACAGAAAAAGACAGGTTCTGTAAGAATAAATATTGGATGAACATTTCCATTTGCTTGGCCGGTCGATAATCCTCCCCCTGCCACCCTCCCCAAACTGGAGCACATCCAGAATGTGTTGCCTTCTCCGAATTTGCACCAAGTCCTGAAAGGCCACCAGCCCCACTCTCCCTGACCTTCGTTGGCTCCCGATTAGGCAGTGTCTTGATTTTAAAATTCTCACATTGTTTTCAAATCCCTCTGCAGGTCCCTATCTTTGCAATCCCCTCCAGCCCCAGAACCCTCCAAGATCCCTGCACCCTTCTAATTCTGACCTCTGTTTCTAATCGCTGCATCTTTAGTGACCAAGCCTTCAGCTGCGCAGGCCTTGAGATCTGGAATTCCTTCCCTAAGTCTATTTAACAACATCCATCGTGGTTTCGGGTCTGATACTCAACACGTGGTTAACAAATATTAATACCTTGATGAATAGTTTTCAATAAAAATCTGGAATTGAATGTCTACTGACGACCATGAAACTATTGTCGATTGTCGGAAAAACCCGTCTGCTTCACTAATGTCCTTTAGGGAAGGAAATCTGCCGTCTTTACCCGGTCTGGCCTACATGTGATTCCAGAGCCACAACAATGTGGCTGACTCTTAAATGCCCTCTGTGGGATCTAGCACGCACTTAGTTGAAGGGCAGTTAGGGATGGGCAATAAATGCTTCCCCAGCCAGCAACATCCTATGAAAGAATAAAATAAAACGTCAAACCGGATGGAAAGCCTCATTAAGATGATCAAGATGGAATTCATGCCAATAATCTCAATCCCATCCAGTCACTGGATTCACTGTCCATGAGCTGTCTGTTTAAATTACATTGGATGGACAGTGGACCAATGGAAGTTCTGCTGAGCAGCTATAGATAACAAGCTGTGATGGGTGTGGAAAAAAACCCCAAGAAAGCAAATGTTAAAATCCAGGAAATGGAATAGAAACTTTCAACTGCTGAGAATATTATATACTTATCAAACTTGAAGACCCCCATAGCATTAATATAAGTTAGATATGAGCAGTAAAATTCTTATTTCTGGGCTTGTTTTGGGATTCATTGTAATCTGAGACTAAATGAAAAGCAGTAACTGCTTTAACTGGGCAGCACGGTGGCACAGTGGTTAGCACCGCTGCCTCACAGCGCCAGGGACCTGGGTTCGATTCCCGGCTTGGGCCACTGTCTGTGTGGAGTTTGCACGTTCTCCCCGTGTCTGCGTGGGTTTCCTCCGGGTGCTCCGGTTTCCTCCCACAGTATGAAAGACGTGCTGGTTAGGTGCATTGGCTGTGCTAAATTGCCCCGCAGTGTACCCGAACAGGCGCCAGAGTGTGGCGACTAGGGGATTTTCACAGTAACGTCATTGCAGTGTTAATGTGAGCCTACTTGTGGCTAATAAATAAACTTTAAAACTTTTAACTTTCACCTGATTGATGTTTAGTAATGGATCAACTAATTATAACTAATCTTCATCTGCTCTGGTTAGAACTAGTTTTCTGATTGGTTTACTGCCGGAGGCGACTTGTTCCGGGAACATGTCTGAATTACATATAAAGTGATTTATAATATTAACACTTGCTGAAATAAAGGCAGCAGAGTGTGTCAGAGAGCTAGCCCTGATTCACAGCGCTAGATCAATGAGATAAGGCCATATAATGTCTGTAACTTTCTGCAACTCAGTAACTGCCACGTGCTATTCAATGTGTGATTCATTTGAATTTTCCATTTATGGTTTGTGACAATCAGATGTCGATGGTATTTTGGACAAACCATCTATTTGTTTTTATGACTGGTGTCCTTTTTAGAAGAGATGTTTCATTTTGTCTGTAAAAGGGACTTTTCTTAAAAAAATTGCTCATGCAGTTACCAACCCACAGGTGAAATGGGCTGTTGGCATAAGGACCGGAAGGATTATATACATTTATAGACCAACTCGTGACCTCAGGGCAGCCCAGGGTGCTTCACAATGAATCTAGTACTTTGGAAGTGTAGCCACTGTTATAATGCTGACTAGGTGCATCAGTGAACCCGAACAGGCACCGGAGTGTGGCAACTCGGGGATTTTCACAGTAACTTCATTGCAGAGTTAGTGTAAGCCTACTTGTGACACTAATAAATAAACTTAAAACTTAAACTTTAAAATGTGACTGCCCATTTGTCCACAGCAACCTCTCACAAACAGTAATGAGCTAAATGAATTGCTCACCTGTTTGGGATTATGTTGGTTAAGGGATAAATTGCGATTCAGAGATTCAAGGAAAACTGCCCACCTCTTCTTCAAGATGGTGTCTCCTGAGATAGCAGAGAGTACCTCAGTCTCAAATGAATGACAGCATCTCTGACAGTGCAGCGTTCCCTCAGTACTGCCCTGGAGTGTCAGCTGAAGAGATCCTGGCACACAGACCTTTGTGGGAATTTCGCGGAAGATTTGAACTTCCATTGTGGAGTTCCCCTGAGCCGCAAGACCCTCCACGAATGTCTCCAACTCGGAGTTGGAGTCAAAAGCCTGGGACATTTCCGATGGACTCGCCTGGATAGTTACCCAGGAAATGTTCCATTGAACCGAAGCCCCACAACAGGGCCGCAAAAGTCTAGCCTTAGTTTAACTCCTACCCACTTCACCCACCTACCCACTCACCACTTCACCCACCTACCCACTCACCACCTCACCCACTCACCACCTCACCCACTTCACCCACCTACCCACTCACCACCTCACCTACTTCACCCACCAATCCATTCAGCCACCTGTCCACTTACCTACCTACCCAGTCACCCACCTAACCATTCATCACCTAACCATTCACCACCTCACCCACTCTACAAACTTACACACCTCACTCACCTACCTACTTTACCGCCACAGCCATCCACTCAATCATTTACTCAGTCATTCACTGACTCTGAAAAACTGGAAATCTATACTTCCTCGGAGCGCCCTGATGGACTCTCTGCTCCCACATTTTTGGAAAAGCCAGTCTTGGAAGATCCCAGGTGAAGCCTGAAGCAGCGCCAGATCAGGGGAATCTGTCAACACAGCCCTCGGTTCCGACAGAAACAGAACGTCAGCCGGGAATTTTCACTCAGGTCTCAGAGTAGAACTTGAACCCGCAATCTTCCAACTCAGGGCTTCCCGTCTGAAAACAATTACAGATCAGCTTCTGTTGGGAGTATTAGGGAGAGGAAGAGCATGAGTGGCAGCGCTGTACCTGATCTGGCAGTGAGCTCTCAGTGCTGACAATTGCGAGACTTTGTGGGGATGGTGTAGGTGAGATTTATCATGACGCTGCTCTGCAGAATGCCTAATCTCAGGGGAGCTGAGTTTTCTTGCTGAATGAATGGAAAGTATCACTGAACATAACCTGTGCAAAAAGCTTTTTGCTGATGTTCAGGCCTATATATTTCAGCAACCACTCTGACCCAATTTCAGATTGAGGATCTGCTTTCCCTGAATATATAACGGCACAAATCGGGGCTGAGGTTCGACAGCAGCACTGGCACAAACTGGACAGGAGCTGATCCATTACCATTATAGCCCGAACCCATTGTCCTGAGAATCACACGGCCTGTGTCGGAGGGGGTTAATTCCTGTGTCACTCTGTGGCATCAACCCTCCCTAACTCTGTAACCTCCTCCGACCCCTAAACCCCTACCTATCTCTGTGACCTTCTCCAGCTCCTACAACCCTTTAAGATCCCAAATTGTGACTTCCTGTACATCCCCAATTTTAATCATTCCATCATCGGGAGCTGCGCGCTTCCAGCTAATTGGATCCTGAATTCTGGAATTCCCTTGCTCAAGCACTCCATCTCTCTCTCTCTCCTCCTTTAAGACACCCTTTAAAACCTAAGACTTTGATCAAGCTTTTATCTGCCAATGTTGACTTGCTGTCCAACTGTGTTTCATTGTGCTACTGTGAAGCACCTTGGGATGTTTTACCATGCTAAAGTGCTACATAAATACATGTTGTTGTTGGACGGCCTGTATACAAAGTCAATATTTTCCCAAAGAGCCCAATTCTGCAAAGCTTGGTGGATCGCCAGTGGTGGATGATAACAAAGCATGCTCCCTCTTCATAGACAGGAGTGGGAGGAATGAGAGGAGGAGGGTAGACATTACAACTCAACCACATCTCTAATTCACAAGAAGTGCAAGTCTTACTGAAGGATGTTCTTCTCAGAATGTAAGTAGTCTCACAACACCAGGTTAAAGTCCAACAGATTTATTTGGTAGCACAAGCCTTTGGAGCGCTGCCCCTTCATCAGGTGACTCACCTGATGAAGGAGCAACGCTCCAAAAGCTCGTGCTACCAAATAAACCTATTGGGCTTTAACCTGGTGTTGTGAGACTACTTACTGTGCCCCACCCCAGTCCAACACCGGCATCTCCACATCATGGCTTCTCAGACTGCACCTTGAATACTGCCATGAGATCGCCAAGGTACTATGGAAATATTCTGGGCATGCATGTCATAGAGAAAAGAGGCTGGGGCTGTTGAAGAAATCTTACCCAAGTTGTTGCAGTGTACGCTGTAGGTGGTACACACTGTAGTGGAGGGACTGACTGCAAGAGTGGCAAACCTCACCATCCATAAGAACCAGTCATTTAAAACTGAAGTGCATCGAAATTTCTTCTCGCAGAGGGTGGTGAATCTCTGGGATTCTCTGTCCCACAGGGTAGTGGAGGCCGGATCATTAGAAATATTCAAAGCGGAGGTGGATAAATATTTGATTGATCGAGGAATGGAGGGCTGTGGGGAAAAGGCACAGAAAGGGGGCTGAGGCCGGCATAGATGAGCCAGGATCGTATCGAATAGCGGGGCAGCCTTGAAGGGCCGAATGGCCGACTCCTGCTTCTATTTCTTGTGATCTTGTGTGCAAGAGAGCAGGAGTACGGGAGCATCAAATTCCGCTTCAAATCACACACCATTTTGACTTGGAAATAAATTGTAATTCCTTCATTGTCACCAGGGCAAAATTCTGGAACTTCCTCCCGATCAGTACAGTGTCTACATCTGCACCAGACAGTGGTTCTGGAAGGCAGCTCACCAACACCTTCTGAAGGGAAACACCAGGAAAGTGTAATAAATACCTGCCTTGCCAGTGACGCCCACATCCCAGGAGTGAATGAGAAAAGAAAACAGTGGAACAAGATGACAAGAATCAGGTGGTGGTGATGCGAGTATTGGATGAGCTGCATTTGCTGCCTGTTGCTAACTGCCCTTGAATAGAGTGGCTTGCTCGGCCATTTCGGAGGGCAGCTAACAGCCACATGTAGGCCAGACCGGGTAAGAAGGGCAGATTTCCTCCCCTAAAGGACATTAGTGAACCAGATAGGTTTTTACAACAATCAGTGATGGTTTCATGGACACCAATACTTTTATTTTTTATATTTATATTTAAATATTTTATTTTTTATATTTAAATATTTTATATTTATAGCTTTCAATTCCAGATTTATTAATTGAATTTAAACTCTACCAGCTGCTGTGGTGGGATTTGAACCCATGACCAACATTTATCTCTCAACCCTCTCAGAGTGGTTGGGGTGTGGAATGGACTGCCTGCAGTGATAGTGGAGTCAGACACTTTAGGAACATTTAAGCGGTTATTGGATAGGCACATGGAGCACACCAGGATGATAGGGAGTGGGATAGCTTGATCTTGGTTTCAGATAAAGCTCGGCACAACATCGTGGGCCGAAGGGCCTGTTCTGTGCTGTACTGTTCTATGTTCTAACCCACGTTAAAAACTAGCATCTGGTCATCGGTGTATTGCTGTTTGCGGGAGCTTGCTGTGCGTAAATTAATTGGCTGCCACATTTCTAACTCTACGACCAGGGCCACAGTGCAAAAAGTATTTCATTGGCTGTAACTTTGGAGGATTGTGAAAGGTGCTATATAAATGTAAGGCTTTTGTTTTCTCAGTAATCCTGTCACTGATTTAATTCAACGCTGTTTAAAATGTTTTGATTGAAATGGGGTTCAGAGTCAGGCGCAGTGATCATCGCATTTATTCCATCTTCAAATCTGTCATTCGTCTGAAGCCAGCGTCGGGTTTTTAATGTCATTTCCGTGACTAATGCTGAAAAAATTAAAATCATTCTTCATTGTTTTTGAACAAGTTAATCATGGGGACCTTCGATTAAGGGACAAAGGAATTTCAGAACCAGACCATTAAGAGGCAATTAGGATCCGCTCCTGTGGAACTCAGATACTGGGTCTCTATAAGGTGGATTATTCCAGTGTGTGAAGGGGGTTCCCTCTTTTAACCCTTGCTATCAGGCAGGGAGCCTACGTGACAATCAGTCTCAGATGTTAATCACCTCTGAAGTTTAGGCAAATGTAAACCTTGAGGTCAGAGGGCAATTGTAATTATTTACCTTCCAGGAGAGAGAAACCCACCACAAAATGACGAGCTCCCATCCTCTTTATAACAGAACATTGAAGCAGAATGGTATTCCCTCTGTCGTAGAGCCAGTTAGGAACTAACTAGGTTCAAAGAGAGAAGGACTTGCATTTTTAAAGTACTGTTCAGGACTATCGAATGTCTCAAAGTGTTTTACAGCCACTGTTGAAGTGAAAGGGGAAACACTGATTTTCTTCCCCCCCTCTCACGCAAAGAAGCTGGTGCTAAGCGATATCTTTAAAAATGACCCACAATTGATTGTTGTTTGGAAGTGAAAACCGATCATTATCAAAGGAAGGCTTCCACAAAATGAATCCATAGAATCCCTACCGTGCAGAAGGAGGCCATTCACCCCATCAAGTCCACATCAACTCCCCAGAAGAGGATCCCAACCAGGCTCACCATTCCACCTTTTCCCTGCATTTAGCACGGCCAATCCTCAAACCTACACATCTTTGGACACTAAGGGGCAGTTTAGTATGGCCAATCCACCTAGCCCGCACATCTTTGGACACTAGGGGGCAATTTAGCATGGCCAATCCACCTAACCCACATATCTTTGGATACAAAGGGGCAATTTAGCACAGCCAATCAACTCAACCTGTACATCTTTGGACACGAAAGGGCAATTTAGCATGGCCAATCCACCTAACCCGCACATCTTTGGACACGAAAGAGCAATTTAGCATGGCCAATCCACCTCACCCCCACATCTTTAGACACTAAGGGGAAAGTTAGCATGGCCAATCAACCCAATCTGTACATCTTTGGACACTAAACGACAATTTAACATGGCCAATCTACCTAACCAGCACATCTTTGGAGTGTGGGAGGAAACTGGAGCACCCGGAGGAAACCCACGCAGACACGGAGAGAACGTGCAAACTCCACACAGTCAGCAAGGCCGGAATTGAACCCGGGCCCCTGGCGCTATGAGGCAGCAGTGCTTGGCTCTGTGCCACCGTGCCGCCTACACAAGTCATGGCTTAGTGAGTAACGGTCTCAAATGAACTGCAAAGTCGCAGGTTCAAGTCCCACTCCGGGGCCTGAGCACACGGAACAACACTCACACTCGGGTGTTGCACCGAGGGAGTGCTGCACTGTCGGAGGCACTATCCCTTGCACGAGATGACCACACCTTACTTCTCAGAGAGTTGCAAAAAAAATCACAAGTTCTCCCTGGTGTCCTGGCCAGTCTAACCCTCAATGAACAATAAAACAGAACAAAAAAAATTACTGGAGAGAATCGCAGCGAAGTAATCTGGTTAACATCACCTTGTGTGAGATTGCTGTGTGCATATTAATTGTGCTTCCTAACAACAGTGACTATATGTTTAGAAAATTGAACTGGCTGTGGTGTACTTTGGAATACCCTGAGATTAACAAGCCGTACCATCCAAACACAAGTTTCCATTTTCCATTCTGGAGAGGGAAGAAATCAGACCAGATCGGGAATCATACTTAACACACAAAAGCATGAAACAAGCACATCAGGACATAGAACATAGAACATAGAAAGTCACAGCACAAACAGGCCCTTCGGCCCACAAGTTGCGCCGATCACATCCCCACCTCTAGGCCTATCTATAGCCCTCAATCCCATTAAATCCCATGTACTCATCCAGAAGTCTCTTAAAAGACCCCAACGAGTTTGCCTCCACCACCACCGACGTCAGCCGATTCCACTCACCCACCACCCTCTGAGTGAAAAACTTACCCCTGACATCCCCCCTGTACCTACCCCCCAGCACCTTAAACCTGTGTCCTCTCGTAGCAACCATTTCAGCCCTTGGAAATAGCCTCTGAGAGTCCACCCTATCCAGACCCCTCAACATCTTGTAAACCTCTATCAGGTCACCTCTCATCCTTCGTCTCTCCAGGGAGAAGAGACCAAGCTCCCTCAACCTATCCTCATAAGGCATGCCCCCCAATCCAGGCAACATCCTTGTAAATCTCCTCTGCACCCTTTCAATGGCTTCAACATCTTTCCTGTAATGAGGTGACCAGAACTGCGCGCAGTACTCCAAGTGGGGTCTAACCAGGGTCCTATAAAGCTGCAGCATTATCTCCCGACTCCTAAACTCAATCCCTCGATTAATGAAGGCTAGTACGCCATACGCCTTCTTGACCGCATCCTCCACCTGCGAGGCCGATTTAAGAGTCCTATGGACCCGGACCCCAAGGTCCTTCTGATCCTCTACACTGCTAAGAATGGTACCCTTCATTTTATACTGCTGCTCCATCCCATTGGATCTGCCAAAATGGATCACTACACACTTATCCGGGTTGAAGTCCATCTGCCACTTCTCCGCCCAGTCTTGCATTCTATCTATGTCTCGCTGCAACTTCTGACATCCCTCCAAACTATCCACAACACCACCTACCTTGGTGTCGTCAGCAAACTTACCAACCCATCCCTCCACTTCCTCATCCAGGTCATTTATGAAAATGACAAACAGCAAGGGTCCCAGAACAGATCCCTGGGGCACTCCACTGGTCACTGACCTCCATGCAGAGAAAGACCCCTCCACAGCCACTCTCTGCCTTCTGCAGGCAAGCCAGTTCTGGATCCACAAGGCAACAGCCCCTTGGATCCCATGCCCTCTCACTTTCTCAAGAAGTCTTGCATGGGGGACCTTATCGAACGCTTTGCTGAAGTCCATATAGACCACATCCACCGCTCTTCCTTCGTCAATGTGCTTGGTCACATTTTCAAAGAACTCAACCAGGCTCGTAAGGCACGACCTGCCCCTGACAAAGCCGTGCTGACTACTTTTGATCATACTAAACTTCTCTAGATGATCATAAATCCTGTCTCTCAGGATCCTCTCCATCAACTTACCAACCACTGAGGTGGTAACCACATGTGTTCTTTTTCTGAGTAATACACAGATTGACAATCAATATAGCTTGAAATAGAGATAGTTTAAAACTGGCTACACACAGTGGTCCAGGGGAATAGTCCTTACAAAATAAACAGATGTTATAAACCAGCTGACCAGCAATTTCCATTCTGTACATGGTTTAAGAGTGAACACCTCAGTTTTGTTTACAGATAGCTTTCTAGAAATTACACAACATAAGATCATTCAAGGTGTGACTGCAATGTTTGCTGGGTAATAAGTTTGAGTTCCAGTCCCACTGAGCACAGCAGAGTTAAAAAGGATTTTATTCCTGAATGGTAAACTCAACCAAACGGACTTCATGTCAAACGAGTCAACAGCCAACAATCAAACTCATCGTCAACTTCTGTCTTATGGTCTTATAATCAGAGGAGCTTCTTGCTAAAAGTTTTGGCTTCAAGGTGTAAGAACCTTACCACTTAGTGTGTTGGAAGTAGGACTCAGTCCAAGGTGCTTGCGGTTAAATTGCTCTGAGTTCGTGCAGAAATTCCATCATGTCTTCTGATCTCTGCTTTGAGCAACACCAATATTGGTCACAACCCAATTCAAAAAAAGAGTCATAAATCCATCCAAAAAAATGACCCGTTGCCAAATAGATTCAAACGGCGACTGTCTCTGAATTGCAAACACCTTTCATTATTTCTTCACTCAAATGTGCAGCTGCCAAAACTCACAGGCTCTAAACCCCTCAGTAAATCACCGATCCCACATCTCTGCTTTGCAATGTTCAGCTTTACAGATGTCGTGGTTACTTGAAACTGGCAACTTTGACCAAGAACTCCAGAGGCTTAAATAAACCAATGTTTTAAGTTTTGATTTACGTTGAAACCGGGTGTGCCACGCAAACTTGTTAAAACATTTTTTACTCCATTCTTAAATGGGGCCAATGCTCAGAGTGAACTGGGCCGACTCAGGTCCATCTCCTTGCTGGCCCCAAGAACTAAATTCCAATTGGATCCAATTCATGGTCCCCACAAGAGAGACAAACAAGACCCAGGCTGACAAGATGAGGCATTCACCCCATCCTGGGCTCGATCTGACACTTGATCTTAGCCAAAAGGCTGAGAAGAAAAAGGCCACAGTCGGCACAATACAAACTATTAAAAATACAGCTAAATTAGAAAATAAAATGGCCTTGTATGTGTCTCATCAGTGAGGTCTCTTGTGTATCATGACCTTCCTGTAGGGTCACACTTACTGTTATACTTTGTTGCTATGTTGTGATATAATGCATTCATTAATTCCTATTGAATAACATCATGAGATTTGGTCGTGCTTTGTTTATCTCACATTCCAGATGTCATTCCCGTCTGGACCCAGTCCCAGTGGCTCACTGACCTACATTGACTTCTGGTCCAACAGGGGAGGCAATGGCATAGTGGTATTGTCACTGGACCAGTCACACAGAGCCCCAGGGGTAATGCTCCAGGGACCCAGGTTCGAATCCCAGATGGTGAAATTTGAATTCAATAAAAATCTGGAATTAAAAGTCACTAATGGTGACCATGAAACCATTGCGGATTGTTGTAAAAACCTACCTGGTTCATTAACGTTCTTTCGGGGAGGAAATCTCCCATCCTACCTGGAGGGTCTGGTCTGGCCTACATGTGACTCCAGATTCACAACAATACCGTTGAATTGGCCTATCAAGTTGCTCAGTTCCAGGGCAATTAGCGATGGGCAACAAATGTTAGCCCAGCCCGTGAATGAGTAAAATAAAACAGCTCAACTTTAAAATTCTCTAAAATATCTGTAACCTCCTCCGGCCTTACAATCCTCCAGGAACTCTGCAAGCACATGCATCCCAGATTGTAATCACACCACCTTTGGAAACCTGCTTGGAATTCCCTTCCTAAACTCGCTGCCTCTTTAAGATGCTCCTTAAAATCTACCTTTTTGATCAAGCTTAAAGTTGTTGGCTCGCTGTCAGATTTGGTTTGGGACTGTTTACTACATTAACGTTGCTATATGAACGTAGGTTGTTGTTGATATTCCGCCTTCGCCTAAGAGTTGAACGGGATCCAGTTCTAGGGCTATATAAAGTATTTTCCCATTGCCCTGGCCCGGTACAAAAGGAATGAAACTGGGAACAAGAGGCATTAATCGACATTTCCTCCATTCCACTTTAACCTTCCTTTACTATTGACTTTTGAACAATTCATATTGCTCATGTTACCTCTCGTCATTGGTTTCCACATGAGAACATCCCCTTGTGAATCTAACAACACTGGACCACGCAGAACAGGATGATAGCGTGACCAAGAGCCTTGCCCTTCAAGAATCACAGAGCAATCAGATCCTAAAGGAGATTTCTTTTCTGAAAGTGCGCAAGAATTATTTTCCAGCTCCACTGCTGAATTTTCAGAGGCTGACACAGATGATGTGTTCTCATATCAAACTGATTTCACATCACCTGTCTAGAACTTTGCCACACTCGCAGCAAGCTAACAATCAGCAAATTATAAACATAGGTTGTTTGAGTTATCAGTGAAATAATAATTAGGTTGTAACAGATTAGCTACCACATAGAGTGGTTGAGGCCAACAGCATAGGCACACTTAAGGGGAGTTGAATAAGTACATGAGGGAGTAAGGAAAACAGGATGTACTTATAGGATTAGACCATTAGACACAGGAGCAGAATTAGGCCACTCGGCCCATCGGGTCTGCTCCGCCATTCAATCATGGCTGATATTTTTCTCATCCCCATTTCCTTCCTTTTCCCCATAACCCCTGATCCCCTTATTAATCAAGAACCTATCTATTTCTATCTTAAAGACACTCAATGACCCGGCCTCCACAGCCTTCTGCAGCAAAGAGTTCCACAGATTCACCACTCTCTGGCTGAAGAAATTCCTCCTCATCTCTGTTTTAAAGGATCGTCCCTTCAGCCTGAGGTTGTGCCCTCTGGTTCTAGTTTTTCCTACTAGTGGAAACATCCTCTCCATGTCCACTCTATCCAGGCCTCGCAGTATCCTGTAAGTTTCAATAAGATCCCCCCCTCATCCTTCTAAACACCAACGAGTACAGACCCAGAGTCTTCAAATGTTTCTCATATGACAAGCTCTTCATTTCAGGGATCATTCTTGTGGGAATAGGTTTGTGTGGATCTTACACATCGACGTGGACCAGTTATGCTGGATGGCCTTGTTTCCGTGCAGTAAAAATGATCATAGCATGGAATCATGGAATCCCTGCAGTGCAGAAGGAGGCCATTTGGCCCATCGAGCCTGCACTGACACCAACCCCAACCAGGCCCTATCTCCGTAACCCCACTTGCTAGTCCCCTTGACACTAAGGGTCAATTTAACACGGCCAATCAACCTAACCCACACATCTTTGGAGTGTGGGAGGAAACCAGAGCACCCGGAGGAAACCCACGCCATGAGATTGTTTATTAACATTGCGGAACGAACATGGATGTGAGGCAGCAGCGCCGACCATTGCACCACCATATGCTGCCCAGTATCTGGTACAACAAATCACTGGGGCAGTAGAAATTGGGAACTTCCTCCCTGAAAGGGTATGAATGCTGGAGGACACAGCTTGACAGATTTTAATTAGATAAGGATATAAGAACATAAGAACATAAGAAATAGGAGCAGGAGTAGGCCATCTAGCCCCTCGAGCCTGCCCCGCCATTCAATAAGATCATGGCTGATCTGACGTGGATCAGTACCACTTACCCGCCTGATCCCCATAACCCTTAATTCCCTTACCGATCAGGAATCCATCCATCCGCGCTTTAAACATATTCAGCGAGGTAGCCTCCACCACCTCAGTGGGCAGAGAATTCCAGAGATTCACCACCCTCTGGGAGAAGAAGTTCCTCCTCAACTCTGTCTTAAACCGACCCCCCTTTATTTTGAGGCTGTGTCCTCTAGTTTTAACTTCCTTACAAAGTGGAAAGAATCTCTTCGCCTCCACCCTATCCAGCCCCCGCATTATCTTATAAGTCTCCATAAGATCCCCCCTCATCCTTCTAAACTCCAACGAGTACAAACCCAATCTCCTCAGCCTCTCCTCATAATCCAAACCCCTCATCTCCGGTATCAACCTGGTGAACCTTCTCTGCACTCCCTCCAATGCCAATATATCCTTCCTCATATAAGGGGACCAATACTGCACACAGTATTCCAGCTGCGGCCTCACCAATGCCCTGTACAGGTGCATCAAGACATCCCTGCTTTTATATTCTATCCCCCTCGCAATATAGGCCAACATCCCATTTGCCTTCTTGATCACCTGTTGTACCTGCAGACTGGGCTTTTGCGTCTCATGCACAAGGACCCCCAGGTCCCTTTGCACGGTAGCATGTTTTAATTTGTTTCCATTGAGATAGTAATCCCATTTGTTATTATTTCCTCCAAAGTGTATAACCTCGCATTTCTCAACGTTATACTCCATTTGCCATATCCTCGCCCACTCACTCAGCCTGTCCAAATCTCTCTGCAGATCTTCTCCGTCCTCCACACGATTCACTTTTCCACTTATCTTTGTGTCGTCTGCAAACTTCGTTACCCTACACTCCGTCCCCTCCTCCAGATCATCTATATAAATGGTAAACAGTTGCGGCCCGAGTACCGATCCCTGCGGCACGCCACTAGTTACCTTCCTCCAACCGGAAAAACACCCATTTATTCCGACTCTTTGCTTCCTGTCGGATAGCCAGTCCCCAATCCACTTTAACACACTACCCCCAACTCCGTGTGCCCTAATCTTCTTCAGCAGCCTTTTATGGGGCACCTTATCAAACGCCTTTTGGAAATCCAAAAACACCGCATCCACCGGTTCTCCTCCATCAACCGCCCTAGTCACATCTTCATAAAAATCCAACATGTTCGTCAAGCACGACTTTCCCCTCATGAATCCATGCTGCGTCTGATTGATCGAACCATTTCTATCCAGATGCCCTGCTATCTCCTCTTTAATAATGGATTCCAGCATTTTCCCTACTACAGACGTTAAGCTGACCGGCCTATAGTTACCCGCCTTTTGTCTCCTTCCTTTTTTAAACAGCAGCGTAACATTAGCCGTTTTCCAATCAACTGGCACTACCCCAGAATGCAACGAGTTTTGATAAATAATCACTAACGCATCCACTATTACCTCTGACATTTCTTTCAATACCCTGGGATGCATTCCATCCGGACCCGGGGACTTGTCCACCTTCAGTCCCATTAGTCTGCCTCTCTGGTAACATTAATTGTATTAAGTATTTCTCCTGCTGCCAACCCTCTATCGTTAATATTTGGCAAACTATTTGTGTCCTCCACCGTGAAGACCGACACAAAAAACTTATTTAAAGACTCAGCCATATCCTCATTTCCCACTATTAACTCCCCCCTCTCGTCCTCCAAAGGTCCAACATTCACTCGAGCCACTCTATTCCTTTTTATATATTTATAAAAACTTTTACTATCATTTTTTATATTAATTGCTAGCCTAGCTTCATAGTCTATCCTTCCTTTCTTTATCGCTTTCTTAGTCTCTCTTTGTTGTTTCTTAAATTTTTCCCAATCACTTGTTTCTCCACTATTTTTGGCCACTCTGTACGCAGCTGTTTTTATTTTAATACTCTCCTTTATTTCCTTCGTTATCCACGGCTGGTTCTCCCTTTTCTTACAATCCTTGTTTTTTGCTGGAATATATTTTTGCTGAGAACTGAAAAGGATCTCCTTAAAAATCCTCCACTGTTCCTCAGCTATCCTACCTGCCAGCCTGCTCTCCCAGTCTGCCTTAGCCAATTCATCCCTCATCCTATAATATTTCCCTCTGTTCAAACAGAGGACACTGGTTTGAGACCAAACTTTCTCCTCTTCCATCTGAATCAGAAATTCGACCATATTGTGGTCACTAGACCCAAGAGGGTCCTTCACAATAAGATCCTTAATTCTACCTACCTCGTTACACAATACCAGATCCAAAATAGCTCGTTCCCTCGTCGGTTCCGTAACATGCTGTTCAAGGAAACTATCCCGACAGCATTCTAAGAACTCTTCCTCCATTCCACCCTTACCGACTTGAGTCTGCCAGTCAATGTGCATGTTGAAGTCCCCCATGATTATTGCCGTTCCGTTTTTACACGCATCCCTTATCTACTTGTTTATAGCCCTCCCTACCTCAACATTATTATTTGGGGGCCTATATACCACACCTACTAGTGTCTTTCTCCCTCTACTATTCCTCATCTCTACCCATAACGATTCCACGTTTTGTTCCTCAGAGCCTATGTCATCCCTCAGTACTACCCTGATATTATCTCTTATTAATAGCGCGACCCCACCACCTTTTCATTCCTGTCTATTCTTCCTAAACGCCTGATACCCCTGGATATTCATCTCCCAGTCCTGGTCACCTTTCAGCCACGTTTCTGTAATGGCCACCAGATCGTACCCACTTGTGCTGATTTGCACCATCAACTCATTCACCTTGTTCCGAATGCTTTGTGCATTCAGGCAAAGTGTCCTTATTCCAGCTTTTATCTGGACCCGCTTTGATGAGTCGCGAACACCCTCTCCCTCTACTCCCTTATCTAAATTACCGCCTTCATTCACTTGCACCCTCTCCTCTACCATTAATTTTGTAATTCCCCTTACCCCTGCATCCTCCCCCCCATCAATTAGTTCCTTGATCCTAGTCAACTCTTCTAGCTCCCCTCCCCCCAACCTATCTAGTTTAAATTCTCCCCAGTAGCCTTAGCCAACCTACCGGCCAGGATATTGGTCCCCGTGTGATTCAAGTTCCACCCGTTTTTTGTATACAGATCACCCCTGCCCCTAAAGAGGTCCCAATGGTCCAGGAACCTGAATCCCTGCCCCCTGCACCAGTCCCTCAGCCACACATTCATCCTCCACCTCACTCCATTCCTGCCCTCACCTTCCCGTGGCACAGGCAGTAATCCTGAGATTACTACCTTTGCTTTCCTCTTTCTCAGCTGTCTCCCTAATTCCCTGTACTCCCTTTTCATGACCCCTTCTCCCTTCCTACCCACATCAGCGGTACCAATATGTACCGCTACCTCAGGCTCCTCTCCCTCCCACCTCAGGATTTCCGGGACGCAACTAGCGACATCCTGGATCCCGGCCCCAGGGAGGCAGACCACCATGCGAGAATCCCGCCTACCTCCGCAGAAACGCCTGTCTGTCCCCTTCACCATTGAGTCCCCGATTAATACCGCCTTCCTCCTCTTTTCCTTAGCCCTCTGAGTTACAGGGCTGGACTCCACTGCGGAGACACAGCCACTGCTGCTTCCCCCAGGCGGGCTGTCCCCCCCAGCAGTACTCAAGCAGGAGTACTTGTTGTGCATATGGAGAAAAGACAGATAAATACAACTGAGGTACACATCAGAATTGACTGACCTGAAAGGCAGGGCAGGCCAAATACTGTTCCTCATTTTCCCAAGTTTCTAGAGTACGACTGGAATTATAACTTCCACATTTTATTATTATATTTGCCTCTTTCAGTGGTCTGTCTACTTTAGTTAAAATTCCACTCTTGTTGTTATCCTCAAATGGGAAGATGTGGGCATTATGGTAATGTCACTAAACTAGTAATCCAGAGGCCCAGGCTAATGTCCCACGGACATGGATTCAAATCCCACCACAGCAGTTGGCGGGACTTGATTTCAGCTAATAAATCAGGAATATAAAACAAGTCTCAGTAATAGTGACCATGGAAGTATCACAAATTATTTTTCTTTATTCATTCGTGGGACGTGGGCGTTGCTGGCTGGCCAGCATTTATTGCCCATTCCTAGTTGCCCTTGAGAAGGTGATGATGATCTACCTTCTTGAACAACTAAGTGTCTCGCTTGTCATTTCAGAGGGCAGTTGAGAGTCAACCCACATTGCTGTGGCTCTGGAGTCACATATAGGCCAGGCCGGGTAAGGACGGCAGATTTCCATCCCTAAAGGACATTAGTGAACCAGATGGGTTTTTCAGACAATCGACAATGGTTTCATGGTCATCAGTAGATTCTTGATTCCAGATATTTTTTATTGCATTCGAAATTCACCATCTGCCGTGGTGGGATTCGAACCTAGTCCCCAGAGCATTAGCTGGATTAATAGTCAAGTTGATAATACCACTAGGCCATTGCCTGCCAAAATTGTTGTAAAAACCCAGCTGGTTCACTCATGCCCTTTAGGGAAGGAAATCTACCATCCTTATCCGGTCTGGCCTACATGTGACCCCAGAGCCACAGAAATTTAGTTGACTCTTAAATGACCTCTGAAGTGGCCAAGTGAGCCACTCAGTTCAAGGGCAATTAGGGATGGGCAACAAATGCTGGTCTTGCCAGCGACGCCCACATCCTATGAAAGAATAAAGAAAAGATATTGTAATGTCTACAATTAAAGACAGAAACACTAAATAATCAAAGAAAGACCAAACCCACCCAAGGCATTTTATAAAAATAATGCCTGAATTATGTCACCCGTTTTCTTTGTGGAATATTATTGTGTGAGTCAGACTTGCATCAGATTCAAAGCACAACCAACTAACTGGGTCACAAGGTACCTTCAAATAAAGAAAGCCCCCTAAGCTCATTTGGTCAACCCACAAGAGGCCAGAATTGGAGGAACGCAGATATGTGGAGAGTGGTAGGGTGGGAGGTGGGCTACAGAGACAGGGGACGGGGGTGAGACCAGGGAGGGGTTCATACAGGAGGATGAAAATATGTTCATTGTCTTGTTCTGACTTGCGTTTGATGGCCCGTTCTTCATTCCGAGCCTATTTAGCAGGCTACATAGATCCCCTCACACTAGTTTTAATCTTGGGGTTTGAACAAGAATGAGAATCTATCTCAATCACCACGTTATATCCGCTATCTGTATTTTTTTTGTTAATCACACAACCTTAGGACAAGGTCTTGATTAAGGGACACTTGTTTGGATACCGCGACGGAAAATAAAAAATGAATTTCCAAATAAAGAGACAGGACAGCATCGCACCGTCCGAATGGGAATATCTGGGGCCGGAATTCTCCGGCCATTCACGTCTCGCCGCTGCTGATGCCAGCGAGGATGGAGAATCTGACGCTCGGCCAAATCTCCGTTCACTGCAACAGGCCAGGAGAATCCCGGCTGCGAGTGAGGTCGGAGAATCCGGCCCCGATCTTTCTACTTCCGTCCACCCATAAGAACTTCCCCGTGTGACTTTTACAGGTAGGCACAGAAATTGGACAAACTTCATTTTCTGATGAAATTTATTCGGTCCAAAAATAACTTGGGGCTCCCTAATTCCCCTTGGAAAATGCATGGAAAATGCATTGCTCGGTTACCATGTAAAATCATTGTTCTGTTGGAGGCACAGAAGTGTCCCTGACTGGTGCAGAGGGCTGGTAAAAATGGAATTGACAGAAGACAGATGGCTACAAGCTCCAATGAAGATCAGGTTAACTTGACTGCCCGTTTATACAGCCAGAATGCTCTGTCTCTGTAGATTCGTGAACCCTTGGAGGGAAACTTAATGGCGCTTCTATTTTTTTTGTTGCAGAGGCTGAACAGATATTAGCCCCAGTGATGATTAAAGTGGGTTGAAGGCAGCGAAACTGAGGATATAATGATTTTCATTATCTACGTTACACCTTATGTCCTCGAAAACCACTTGATAATTCGAATATGTTGGTGTGTGCCAGGTGAAATGATTAATAATCCATTAGAATGGGTAGAATTGACAAGTCCTTTTGATGAGATGCAGAAAAATGGGAGGGCCACACTGCTGAAGGCAATGGATATAATGTGAAAATCATTCACAGCTTGAAGATAATTTTCATATTAATTCTGTGGTGAAGAGGAACATTAATATGCAAATAAACCCAATGTCATTAGCTTATAAAAACAGTTTGACCTTGAGTTTTCTGGGTTGTAAACAATATGTTATTCAGTCTGCCATGTCAAGCCGTGAATAAAATAGCCAAAAACAAAACAGGCATTGGTGAAATTGAACAGAACAATCTGTCTGTATTCTCATCCATCTCCAGCTGCCATCAAAACAAAGGGGAATTCAGTCGGAGGGAGTTAAAGTATCCGTACAATAACATCAACACCAATAGTTACTATCCTAACATTGAGATGGTTGGAAAGGAAAACTATTGTACAAACACAGACATCCTAAAGTACTTCACAGACAATTAAGTACTGACGATGTCAACATATGAATCCCCTTCTGAAGCCTCAAAAAATCCCTCCAAAAACAAGGGACAATTTATACGCCAGGGATAAAAGTGAAATTTTGGCATGCTGGTTAGCACAGCAAATAGTGTTACTTATTTATTCTATTTATTTAAGTAGGCTTACATTAACACTGCAATGAAGTTACTGTGACAATCCCTCAGTCGCCACACTTCAGCGCCTGTTCGGATACACTGAGGGAGAATTTAGCACGGCCAATCCACCTAACCAGCACGTCTTCCGGACAGTGGGAGGAAACCGGAGCACCTGGAGGAAACCCACACAGACACGGGGAGAACATGCAGACTCCGCACAGACAGTGACCCAAGCCAGGAATCGAACCTGGGTCTCTGGCGCTGTGAGGCAGCAGCGCGAACCACTGTGAAAAATGTGTCTTAAACTCGCTCAAGTCATTGCAAATCAACCCGTATCACCAGATTGCTTCCTTTGCCAAGTTATAAGTCATTGGTAAGTGAAACATACGTTTGTGAGGTGAAAAATGGAGGATAGCAACTCATGAGAGTTATAGGATGCCTGGCTGACAGGTCGGGGGAGTCAACACTCGCCGAACATAAGCAAAAGCATGATTTTCTTTTGAGTTGTAAAAATGGGGTCATCTTTTGATTTGATTTGATTTGACTTATTATTGTCACGTGTATTGGGACACAGTGAAAAGCATTGTTTCTTGCGCACTATACAGACAAAGCATACCATACATAGAGTACATAGGGAAGAAGGAAACTAGAGGGTGCAGAATGTAGTGTTACAGTCACAGCTAGGGTGTAGAGAAAGATCAACTTACTATATATGGTGGGACCTGGCATTTTACATGCCAGCTTGACTGATATGCGTGATTTGCAGCACGTTTTGAAGTGTAGTCACTGTTGTAGGAAATACAGCAGCCAATTTACACACAACAAGATCCCACAAACAGCAATAATGCACAGGTAATCTGTTCTTGTGGTGTTTGTTGATGGGTATATATTGGCCAGGACTCTCGGGGTAACTGACCTGTGGAACTTTTTCCAGCACTCTCTGATTTTGGATCTGATTTTAGCATTTGGATTCTAAGTGCTGAATCTGGGCGCAATTCAGATCCGACTTGGAAAGCTGCTCTCAGGAGCCCCCATACACACTTAGCCTGAAAAGAAATGCATGCAAAGTCACAAAAAATTGAAAACGCGCCCCTTTCACATTGCTGCCGGGCCGCAAAAAGTGGATAAAGCAGCCTGGGAGTGAAAAGCAGGAGCAATGGCCCCCACAAATATCGCCCCACCCCCACAACATAACTGTCCCCCTTATCCACTCACCCCGCCCTCCTCCACTACCCAGGCTGATTGCGACCTTCTGCCCCCTTTCCCACCCACCGATAGCCCGCAGAGTGGCAGCGGTCCCCCCTGCCACCCCCCCACCAGAGATGCATCTGGCCTCCTCCACCCCCTCCCCCCCCCACCAGAGATCCATCTGGCTCCCTCCCATCCCGCCCCCTGTCCCCCCCGGCCAGAAAACCATCTGGCCTGCCACCCTCCCCCCCGCCACCCCCCCACCCCCCAACCAGAGAACGATCAGGTTAGGCCTCCCCCTCCCCCCCCCACAAGAGAATGATCGGGCCCACCACCCTCCCCTACCCGCCCCACCACTGATCTGAGTCACACAGCCGTTGGAAGCTCTGAACTTACCTCTTCAGAAGCTGGAGCGCCCGAAACAGACCTTTGCCGAGCATATCTGTTCCACGCCGAATCTGTCCAGGCAAACGTGATGGTCAAGTTGGGCAGGAAGCCCATTAATTCACTTTAAATGCATGCAACTGCATTTAAATTGCCATTGTGCCCGTTTCGGGCGCGGTTCGGATCGTGGCCATTTTCGGGCCTTGGTAAAGTGGGCATCTGCACGGGCGCGGATCGCATTAATGGCCTCACGACCGACTTTACCAAGTTTTTGCGCCCATTTCCGGGCACGACGCAATGGTAAAATCGGGCCCTTTATTTCAGATCTCCGGCATTCACAGTAATTTGCTTTTATTCTGGGGATAAGTCCACAGCTCTCCTTCACAACAGTCCCATGCGATCCCTAAAGTCCTGCTGAAAGGCTAGGGCAGACCTTGGAGGTCACCTGAAAGACAGCACCATGGGCAATGCAGCACTCCATCAGCACCGAACAACGTTGACTTGAACCCACAACCTTCTGACTCAAAGGCAAAAGAGCCATGGCCAGTCCCATGAATAAAATCAACCTGCAAATATTGGTTAAAAACCCAGAATCACATCCAGTAAAAATAGAATTTTACACAGTCACTGGAAAACAAAAGTGCAATTCTTAAATCTTAAAATGCAATCCATAAAAAAAAAGAAAAAATCCTGGAACTCCATGCAGTAGGAAGAGATTTTGGCCACTATTAAAGTTAGTGCCCCTCTGTATTATATAATGCTGTTCAGCTATGGAACTCAGATTGCAACCAATGGGTCAACTGGTTCAAATCCCATCTCTGTCAGGCTGTAGAACTAATTTCACTAAATGCAGTGACTCAGGACTGCTGAACAATGACCAGGGATGCTGCTAGATTATTGCAATGGGAAGCACTCTGATATCATAGAATCTTAGAATCCATACAGTGCGGAAGAGGCCATTCAGCCCATCGAGTCCACAAGGACTCTCAAGGAGGTAGTAGCGGGACATTGAGAATATCATAATATATTCAGGCAGAGTCAAAATGATGATGTGAAAGGGAAATCGCCTTGACTAGAATCCATAGAATAGAATCCCTACAGTGCAGAAGGAGGCCATTCAGCCCATCGAGTCTGCACCGACGACGATCCAACGCAGGTCCTGTCCCGCTAACCCCACATATTTACCCTGCTAAACTCCCTGACACTAAGGGGCAATTTAGCATAGCCAATCAACCTAACCCACACATCCTTGGACTGTGGGAGGAAACCGGAGCACCCGGAGGAAACCCATGCAGACACAGGGAGAACGTGCAAACTCCACACTGACAGTGACCCATGCTGGGAATTGAATCCGGGTCCCTGGCGCTGTGAGGCAGCAGTGCTAACCACTGTGCCGCCCTTAAATAAATTTATTAGAGTCCTTTGAGGATCTAACATGTAGTTATCACACCCAGTACAGGTATGAAGAGGTTATAAGTATTAAAACGATAGCCTGAACCTCCCAAGGAGTGGAAGCCACTGTTGGATTGTCACTCCACTCCACTCCTATTTGCTTACCTTGCACCAGAGTTCTACATTTCTCATTGGAAATCGAAACCGGGCCTTCTGAGAGATATGGAGCATTCCTGGTACAGGATTCTCAGTGTATCCCCAGGGAACGACCGCCTGGAGACCGGAAGACTTTGCCCTATACGTTTTCTAAATGGTCACAACAGTTGTTAAGATGGCTGACGGCATATCCTGACTCCAGATTTTTTGTATTCATTCTTCGGACATGGACATCACTGGCTGGCCAGCACCTATTGCCCATCCCTAGTTGCCCTTGGAGGGCGGTTGAGAGTCAACCATATTGCTGTTGTTCTGGAGTCACATGTAGGCCAGACCAGGTAAGGACAGCAGATTTCCTTCCGTAAAGGACATTAGTGAACCAGATGGGTTTTTCTGACAATCGACAATGGTTTCATGGTCATCAGTAGATTCTTAATCCAGATATTTTTTATTGAATTCAAATTCCACCAGATGCCATGGCGGGATTCGAACCCAGGTCCCCAGAACATTTGCTGACTTTCTGGATTGCTAGTCTAGTGATAATACCACTCGGCCATCACCTTCCCAGACAGAACGGAAACAGAAGTGAATAATTCACTAAAATATAAACAATTCCAGGCATGAGTGAAACTCACAAGTCCTTTCATCAAGGATGAATGGTAAACAGAACAAGGCTGTCGGGTATCTGCTGACTCACGCTCATGGGCCATGGCGCCACTAAAACTCATTGCACCATTCATGAAATGCATTCAAAGGGTAACTTACATTTAATGGGTCACTCAATGAAAATGACCTTGGCTGCCTCAAAAACTCGCAGCATATGAAGGGCCAAAGCCCAGCATGTGACGCAAAACTACCCACTACCCTTTTTTTCTGGAAGGACTTTGAACTTGCAAGCGGGTCAGTTGAGTTAAGGCAGCCAACTTTGTTTCCTGTTCTTTCTTTAAGTTAGGCAGAGTTTTAATCAACAATTCCTGGACGGGGGAGAGGGGGGGGAAGAAAAGTGGAGTTAAGGGCACAATCAGATTAGCCACGATATTACTGATTGTTGGAGCAGACTCGATGGGCCGAATGGCCTACCCCTGCACCAATTTCTTATGATACCATGAAAGGTGCTATAAAAAGGTGCAAGACAGGTCTTTCTCAGCAGCGGAATTGAAGATACTAGACCCTTATTGAGAATCTAAACTAGGTTAACTGATCAAATATGAAGCAGATATTTTTCAAATAAATGTCTGATTTGTTCAAATCTCTGCATAGTATAACATATAACTTGATGTGCTGTATTCCAACATGTCAGTTAGTAGACAGCTATAGAGTTAAATTGCAGCTTCTTGCATCGTGACTCACTCCTATCACAAACCACAAGACTCAATTACTGCCACATACTCTCTGTAAGACATTTGACAACCTTTATGTGCCCTTAAATTAATTTTTAATTGAAATTTGATTTGTTTTTTTAAATGCTTTATGCGGAGTGTAGTAGAGGCTTTGTTTTATAGATAGAAAGGTGCTGATGATGAAGGTGATGTACGAACTGAGAACAAGACACAGATTGTAATTCGGGTGGGGTCAGTCCACACTGAACCGAGGGGAGTGATGCACCCAGAGAGGGTTGGACACTTGGACCTCGTTGCTGTCCTCAAGGTTCGCACCTCTGACCAAAAACCTGGCCAGGATCAATGGCGGCAAATTTTAAAGTTTTAAAGTTTATTCATCAGTGTCACAAGTAAGGCTTACATTAACACTGCAATGAAGTTACTGTGAAATTCCCCTAGTCGCCACACTCTGGCGCCTGTTCGGGTCAATGCACCCTAACCAGCACGTCTTTCAGACTGTGGGAGGAAACCGGAGCACCTGGAGGAAACCCACGCAGATACGGGGAGAACATGCAAACTCCACACAGACAGTGACCCAAGCCGGGAATCGAACCCGGGTTTCTGGCGCTGTGAGGCAGCAGTGCGAACCACTGTGCCACATGCTGATGGAAGGTAAATGGAATTCTGTCTTTCATTGTGAGAGGGACGGAGTTTAAAAACAGCGAGGTTATGTTGCAACTGTATAAGGTGCTGGTGAGGCCACACCTGGAGGGCTGTGTACAGTTTTGGTCTCCTTACTTGAGAAAGGATATACTGGCACTGGAGGGGGTGCAGGGGAGATTCACTCGGTTGATTCCGGAGTTGAGAGGATTGGCTTATGAGGAGAGATTGAGTAGAGTGGGGCTATACCCATTGGAATTCAGAAGAATGAGGGGGGATCTTATAGAAACGTGTAAGATTATGAAGGGAATAGATAAGATAGAACAGGGAGATTGTTTCCACTGGCAGGTGAAACTGGAACGAGGGGGCATGGCCTCAAAATAAGGGTGCAGATTTAGAACTGAGTTGAGAAGGAACTTCTTCACCCAAAGGGTTGTGAATCTGTGAAATTCCCTGCCCAGTGAAGCAGTTGAGGCTACCTCATTGAATGTTTTTAAGGCAAGGATAGATACATTTTTGAACAGTAAGGGAATTAAGGGTTATGGTGAGCGAGTGGGTAAGTGGAGCTGAGTCCATGAAAAGATCAGTCGTGATCTTATTGAATGGCGGAGCAGGCTCGAGGGGCCAGATGGCCTACTCCTGCTTCTAGTTCTTATGTTCTTATGTGGGCAGTGGGTAGGGGCAGGAACTTGGACGGTAATAGGACTGGGCTTGGGGCTGAGTCCATGGTTTCCCAATCAAGTGAGGAGGAGGTTTCAGAGGTGATTGGGATTCGGGGGGCGGCTTGGGGAGGGATAGGTAGGGAAAGAAAGACCTAAGGTTCCCTACCATGGGGATGAATTTAGACCAGAACATCATGGATAATTCCCCTGCTCTGCTATGAAATAACATCAATGGGATCTTTGATATTGATGAAAAGAGAGAAGTGTTGCTGAAGTTCTTCATCTTCCACTCATCAGGACAAATGCAAAAATACCAAATTTCAAACAATCACAATTTACACCACAGGAGAAAAGGGTGCGGATTGGTTGGCAGATCTACTTTGATTGGTTGAGGCATTGGCATGGGATATGGGGGAACCATAGGCTGCCCAGGTAATTCAAGAAAGGCACAAAGTTTGAACATGTTTTTCCATCAACTTGCAAACCAATCAGTAATTTTTATCTCCTGCAGCATAAATTGTTGCGAGTGTTTGAAATTTGGCATTCTTGGATCTGTCCTAATGAATGCAAGATGAAAAGTTTCAGCAACGTGACTCTCTTTTTTTGGGGGGAGGGTGGTCTTTAATGTTCCGCCAAGAAGGTGGAAGGCACTTCAGTTTGACATCTTGTCTGAAAGGTGGATTGGAATCATAGAATCCCTACAGTGCAGAAGGAGGCCATTCAGCCCATCAAGTCTACACCGACAACAATCCCACCTAACCTCTATCAACGTATCTCCACACATTTACCCTAGCTAATCCCCCTAACACTAGGGTCAATTTAGCATGGCCAATCCATCGAACCTGCGCATTTTTGGACTGTGGGAGGGAACCCACGCAGACACGGGGAGAATATGCAAACTCCACACAGTCACCCAAGCCGGGAATTGAACCCAGGTCCCTGGTGCTGTGAGGCAGCAGTGCTAACCATCAATTAGTCTGCCAAAACGAAAGCAATACTTTGCCACCCAAACATTCTTAACCTCCCTTATTCGGAATGTTTCAGCTTATTCCAGTCAACGATAGCCTCCAGTTTAACATCTGTGCTCCACAAATCATTGCCATGACACCAAAAACCAACAGCCCAAAGCTGCCAAGCAAAGGTGTACTTTTGCAAGAAACCTCCCAAAACCCACAGTTTAATTGTAGTTTGGTTTTATATAAAGGAAAGAGTTTGACCTGAATTAGAATCCTGAATGAGTACCCTTCACTGAGTAGTGACAGAGCGGTGGCTTGATTGAAGTATGTGACCAGAAGCCCTTCAATCAGCCTCCTTGCCCTCAATTATCAGTTACATTCTCTTGCTCAAACAGACTGCCCAATTATCTTGTATAACTAAGTGTATAAAGTCTTGAAAAAAATAAATAAATTGCACTGATGTGTGTTGTTTTTGCAGCCTGTTAACCTTGAAACTTCTGTGTTCAAAAATTTAACTCTTCGGTTCAAAAATCACAATTTCTTTTTGTCAAAGGAAATTTGGCATGTCAGCTACGACTCTCACCAACTTTTACAGATGCACCATAGAAAGCATTTTTTCTGGCTCTATCACAGCTTGGCATGGGCTCCTGCTCTGCCCAAGACCGCAAGAAACTACAAAAGGTCGTGAATGTAGCCCAATCCATCACGCAAACCAGCCTCCCATCCATTGACTCTGTCTACACTTCCCGCTGCCTCGGCAAAACAGCCAGCATAATTAAGGATCCCACGCACCCTGGACATTCTCTCTTCCACCTTCTTCTGTCGGGAAAAAGAGACAAAAGTCTGAGGTCACGTACCAACCAACTCAAGAACAGCTTCTTCCCTGCTGCTGTCAGATTTTGGAATGGACCTACCATATATTAAGTTGATCTTTCTCTACACCCTAGCTATGGCTGTAACACTACATTCTGCACACTCTCCTTTCCTTCTCTATGAACGGTATGCTTTGACTATATAGCGTGCAAGAAACAATACTTTTCACTGTATACTAATGCATGTGACAATAATAAAACAAATCAAATCAAAAGCTCCCTTAAACCTGTGACAGGAATCAGAATGTTTTTCTTTTGAAAAAAGGATTGAAGAAGGTGTTGGAAACAGGACAGTCCACAGAATCTATTATTTATTTATTAATCAGTGTCGCAAGTAGGCTTACATTAACACTGCAATGAAGTTACTGTGAAAATCCCCTAGTCGCCACACTCCGGTGCCTGTTGGGGTACACCGAGGGAGAATTTAGCACGGCCAATGCACCTAACCAGCACATCTTTCAGACTGGGGGAGGAAACCAGAACACCCGGAGGAAACCCATGCAGACACGGGGAGAACGTGCAGACTCCACACAGACAGTGACCCAAGCTGGGAATCGAACCCGGGTCCCTGGCGCTGTGAGGTAGCAGTGCTGACCACTGTGCCACCGTGCTGCCCAATGTAAAGAGCCTGACTATTATTGCACTTTGTGTGATGGCCATTCTGAAATGCTTGCAATGGGTGAGATTCTCCCAAAAAAATTCTAAGTGTCGAATTCACATAAAAACTGGAGTAAATCCCGCCGGTTTTTTTAGTGGGAGTTTCAATATGAATCTCCCACACTCTGTGCACTGCAGAGTGCCCCAGCTGGGGAGGCCAGTTAAGCGAGTCACTGTGCACGCACCAACCTGTCAGTGCTGAGAACGGCGCATGCGCAGTAGCCCCTATCTGCCGGCTCGATCGCTGTCCAGCCTCACGGCCCCCGTGTCGCTGCCCTTCCGATCCAGCACGGCCTCGATCCCTGGTCTCTGAGATGTACAGGCCAGCCTTGACCACCCCCCAACCCTCCCAGCCTCCCCCGATCTCCCACCTCCCCCCATCCAATTCCACAGCCCCTCCCCCACTGGCAGTCCCATATCCCCACACGATCCCCTCCCACCCCCCCCACCCCCACCCAGCAGGCTGCACCCCACCCGATGGCCAACCCTGATCACTGGCCTCCCTCTCCCACCGATCCTGACGGGCAGTGGGACCCCACCCCCACCGATAGCCCCCCAGAGGCCCCGCCGTCATTAGGCCCCGTCCCCATGGCACAGCCAAATGCCCGGTGGGCAGTGCCAAGGTACCACCTGGGCATTGGCACTTTGCCCCTTGGGCAGTGTCGGGGGCCCAGGCTGGCACTGCCAGGCTGGCTATACCCAGGGGACACCCCCCTTATCCCAGACCCTCTGGGAAGGCCAGCAGGCCCAGGGACTTCAATCCCGGATTTCTGTTGCGGAGCTGACAGCGCTGGAAATCTGGCATTGGTAGACGTATGGAGGCCCAGGCGCCCAGCGCAGATCACGCGAATCGGCCGACGCTTGACTCTCCCGCCACCCCATGCTTTTTGTGTACACATTGACACATCTGCTGCTGAAACCCTCATCCCCACCCTTCATTACCTTTTGACTCACTTTCCTGGCCAACCTCTCACTTGCCACCATCCACCAGATCCAAAACTTTGCTTCCCGTAGACCACCTCTCACCTGTTCCTGATCGCCCGTCTCCCACTATGCCCACTGGTGTATGCTGGCTGCCAATTTGGCAAGGCCTCGATTTTGGGCTTCAACTCCCTCCATTGCCTTCATCTCTCTGTAACTGCTTCAAACCCCTGAGAACATTGCACTCTTCCCATTCCGACCTCCTGCACATTCCAAACTCAACCTTTTTCTTCCCCGGTGCCACCAACTATCTGGGCCTTAAACTCTGGAATTCCCCGTGGCTGAACCTCACTCAGCCTTTGAGATGTCCCTCAAAACCTACCTCTTTCCACCTGCCTTTGTTAGGTGGTCAAGCGTTATTTGTCCGACACATCACTGAGAGATTTCTGGCCATATTTCACATGTTGCTGTCATGATAAAATTAATTTGTGGGACATGGGCGTCGCTGGATGGCCAGCATTCATTGCCCATCCCTAGTTGCACTTGAAGCTGAGTGGCTTGCTAGGCCATTTCAGAGGTCTGTTACTACAGCTCTGGAGTACACATGTCGGCCAGACCAGGTAAGGACAGCAGATTTCCTTCCCTAAAGGATAATAATGAACCAGATGGGTGTTTCTGACAATCAACAATCGTTTCATGGTCATCAGTAGATTCTTAATTCCAGATTTTTTTTATTTGAATTCAAATTCCACCATCTGCCGTGGCGAGATTTGAACCTGGGTCCCCAGAACATTAGCTGAGTTTCTGGATTAATAGTCTAGCAATAATACCATGAGGTCATCATCTCCTCAAATGATCATAAAAAGAAAATTCCATGAGTGACATATGGGATCCAATAGATTGCCACTGAGGTGTTAAGTTCCAAGCCAAAAACGCCAGGATGTTTTATGAAGTTAGCCTGAACCCTAAGTTTTACATTTGATTTTGGCCACACTCTCCAGGGTCCTACCATTGACTGTGTAAGTCCTGCCCTGGTTTGTCTTCCCAAAATGCAACACCTCGCAATTCTTTGAATTAAATGCTGACGGCTTCACCTTACTCTCTCTGCTCTTTACTTACCACCTTGCAAGTTATTTTTCTTTTCAAGTTTTCTTTTCCCAATCCCCCTTCTGGGAGTTGTTGTTGAACCTGCTTCCCTAACTCCCTAAGCAGCATCTTGATCTAATAAATCACTCCTCAAGAGAAGTGAGGTGGAGATGGTAGCGGAGCGGTAATGCTACTTGTCAAGTAATCCAAGGGCCTAGGCTAATCCCTGGGGGGGGACATGGGATCAAATCCCACCACAGCAGTGAGTGGAATTTATATCTAATGAATAAATCTGCTGGTTCCGGTAATGGTGACCATGAAACTATCATCGATTGCTGTAAAAACCCATCTGCTTCACAAATGTCCTTTAGGGAAGGAAATCCGCCTACGTGTGGTTCCAGATCCAGTTTGGTCGACTCTCAACTGCCCTCTGAAATGGCTAAGCAAGACAGCCAGTTCAAAGGCAATTAGGGATGGGCAACACATACAAGCTTGACCAGCGATGCCCACATCCCCTGAAAGAATAAACAACAAGATAGCTTGATCCAGACTTGAACTTGGGGTAGAATCAGAGTTTTTGTGGAACAGGGAATGCCAGTGAAGGTGGTAACATTTAGTTTGCATCTGACAATACGGGACATGTAATGGGCCAAAAAAAAACGCATGTTTGACTGCCACAAGAAGATTGAAGTAATAAAATAGGAAAGCAAACAGTTGCAAAGAAGTATTAACTTTAATGACCCATTCCTAAGCATTTACTTAAAAAATGACATGGATTAAAAATAAATTGGGAAGCTAATGACATCTCCATGTTGCTGCATAGAGAGAAAATAAAGAGTTTTACACATCAGTGTGAGGAACCAAATCATCAGTAAAGCTCAGTAAAGGCAGCACGGAGGCACAGTGGTTAGCACTGCTGCCTCACAGCGCCAGGGACCCGGGTTCGATTCCCGGCTTGGGATACTGTCTGTGTGGAGTTTGCACGTTCTCCCCGTGTCTGCGTGGGTTTCCTCTGAGTGCTCTGGTTTCCGCCCACACTCCAGAGACGTGCGGGTTAGATGGATCTGCCAGGCTAATTTGCCTCTTAGTGTCAGGGGGATTAGCAGGGTAAATACGTGGGGTTACGGGGATAGGGCTAGGATGGGATTGTTGTCGGTGCACACTCAGTGGGCCGAATGGCCTCCTCCTGCACTGTAGGGATTCTATGATCTCATCATTAAAACCAAATACATTTCTATAGCACGTTTCACAACCTCAAAATGTCCGAGAGCCACTTGGATACTTTTGAAGCGTAGCCACTGTTGTAATGCAGGAAAGGCTGCAGGCAATTTGTGCACAGCAAGATCCCACAGACAGCAATGTGATAATGACCAGAGGTGATGCTGGTCCAGGGATTGGTCAGAAAACTGGGGAGAGAGAAATTCATCCGTTCTTCTTCGAATCGGATTTTGTTGACCCCCCCTCGGAGGTAGACGGGACCCGGGTCTAACATCTCATCAAAGAGCAGCACTTCTGACAAAGTGGCTCTCACTCAGTACTGCGCTGGAGTGTCAGCGAAGGGGCGGCCCTCAAATCTCCAGATTCGAGCTTGACCCTACATCCTCATGAGTCTCAGGAGATAGTCTCACTCATTGGACTACAGTTGACCTTTAACCTCCCACCATCTCAGCTCAGCTCTGAGATTTCGAGACCAATCAAATAATCAACAAACTTACAAAAATAAAATAATTAATTCCGTGCCAAACATTGTAAAAACAAAAACCTCTTGCATTTATGTAGCGCCTTTAATGCAGTTGAAACATTCCAAGGTACTTTAAGGGCAAAACGCAAACAAATTTTATCCTGGAACCACATATTAGGGCAGATTGACCAAGGAGGTAGGATTTAAGGAGCATCTTAAAGGAGGTGAGAGAGACAGCGAGGTTTGCGGAGAGAATTAGGGTCTTAGCTACTGAAGGCAGTACCACCAGTGGTGGAATAATTAGAATCCGGAACAACTTGTTACGGTGCTAAACCACAAGATGGGAGAATAGGGTCGGAATTCTCCCCAAAAAATTCTATTTGTGTGAAAACTGGAGTAATTCACGTTGGTTTTTTTCAGTGAAGGAGCATTCTAGCGAGTCCCACTCCCTTGCCTTCGAAAGATAGAAACATAGAAACTAGCAGCAGGAAAAGGCCATTTGGCCCTTCAAACCTGCTCTGCCATTCAATATGATCATGGTTCATCCTCTATCTCAATGCCTAACTATCTCATACTATCCCCCTAACTTTGAACATTATTTATTTTCGGATAGCAATCCATTTCCATTCTGAACGCCCTGATCGAACCACGCTCTCAAAAAATTAGTTCCAATCTCCGACCACCCTCTGGGTGAAACTTTCCCCCACATCACTTTTACTCCTTTTGCCAATTATTTTGAATCTGTGCCCTCTATTTCTTGCTGCCCTTGAGTGGGAGCAGTCTCTCGCCATGTACCCTTTCCGACACCTCAGGATTTTGAGTACCTCTATCGACTCTCCTTTCCACCTTCTTCTCTCCAAGGAAAACAGACCCAACTCTTCAATCGATCCTCGTGCTAACAGTTCCTTATCCCTGGAATCATTCTTGTGAATCTCCTCTATTCTCTCTCCAATATGGCCTGAGCTTTGCATTAATAATAGTTTCAAATAATCCACAGGCAATGCAAGAGAAGAAGCAACAAAATCTCAAAGCTGCTTTGGACAAATATCCGGACAAACGGAGTGAGGCGGAGAAACGGAGAGTCGCTGGGAAAGGGGTAAATATAGAAGGTGGGAGAGGGAGGGAGAGAGAAAGGAGAGGGGGAAGAGAGAGGGAGGAAAAGAGACTGTGTGCACAAAGGGAGGAGGGGCAAGATATGGGGTGAGATGTTCCAGCCATGCTCATCCCAAGACGGCAAAATCATGCACAAGATCAACGGACCTTTGCGTGGTCTGTGTCGCACCTGGTGGCAGGATAGGAAAACTCTGCCCAGAGGGAGAGAGAAAGAAAGAGAAACAGGGAGAGAGAGAGAGAGGAAGGAGAGCGGAAATGAAGAGAGAGAAAGAGAGAGGAAGTGGGAGAGAGAGGGGGGATAATTTTACCACCTCGCCCGTCCCAATTCCAAGGCAGACAAGGCTTGCAGAACGGAATTCTCCGTAGGCCTCGGGCAGGTATTTTATGAGTCTTGCCCGAGCAAGGTCGTAAAATACCAGCTATATGTGTGCAAAAGGAGGTAGGAAAAAATAGAAATTTAGAAATTCATGGAATCTTACAGTGCAGAAGGAGGCCATTTGACCCATGGAGTCTGCACCGACCACCAGGTCCTATCCCTATAACTCCATGCATTTACCCGAGCTAGTCCCCCTGACACTGGGGGCAATTTAGCATGGCCAATTCAGCTAACCAGCATGTCTTTGGACTGTGGGAGGAAACTGGAGCACCCGGAAGAAACCCACACAGACACGGGGGGAACGTGCAAACTCCTCACAGACCGTGACCCAAGCCGGGAATCGGACCCAGGTCCCTGGCGCTGTGAGGCAGCAGCGCTAACCCACTGTGCCACCGAGCCGGAAGACAAAAGACACGGAGGAATAGACAATCGGCGCCGAAATGAGCAGACGCAAAGGGAGAGGTAAGTTCGAGCTCGAGACACAGAAACAGAATCAGGAATGACAATGAGAAAATAAACATGAACAAATAGCAGAAAAATTCACTTTTAAAATATTGATAACACTCTGGAGGGATGAATAATTCTCCAGCTTTAATAGGGATTAGTTTAAAGATTGTGCACACATTCGCTTGATTGGTGGGAAACGTAGCAGCAACGTACATGATTGAGTTTGTCAGTTCCATTTTGTTGCTCGTACAGGGAGATGGTAATGTCAGCGTGATGTCAAAGTACACACCCTTCCCAGCGGAGACACACAGGGACAGAATTAGAAACCAAATTGCACAATAAAATATTTAGATCGACAGTCAGGCCCCTTCTCTGACTCACCATCAGACTCCATGACATTTACAAACACATTTGAAAAGCAATTAATCCTGAGGTTATCGCAGAGAGGCCCCCATCAACCACAGAATATCACTGTGCACAATGTGAACACCTCCAGCTCAGCGGCACTCTGTTCCTCCCCGGCTTAGGGGTAAAATACAGGCAGGAGCCCTTTGTACCGAGGTATTTTTAACAAAACGCACTGACCGCCCTTCTAGCAGCAAGGCTGCAGGTTAATCAATTCCATTTCGGATTGATTGCTGTGCCCTTCCTCTCAGACAATGCAAAGGAACAAGATTTTTCACAGGTTATCTATTGTAACTGATCCATCTTTTATCCCAATTGGTGCCATGCTGCTTGTCCATCGCCCTCACACTCTCTGCACTACGAGGGATTACTGAACTAAAAGGTCCCCGGGAGGGTAGGCGGTTTGGGTTCAGTCGGGCAGCATGGTCAGTGCAGGCTTGGAGGGCCGAAGGGCCTGGCCTGTTCCTGTGCTGTAATTTTCTTTGAGCTTTGTTCGTTGTACACTAGGGGAGGTGATGGCCCAGTGGTATTATCACTAGACTATTAATCCAGAAGCTCGACTAATGTTCCGGGGACCCGGGTTCGAATCCCGCCATGGCAGATGGTGGAATTTGAATTCAATTTTTAAAAATCTGGAATTAAGAATCTACTGATGACCATGAAACCATTGTTGGAAAAACCCATCTGGTTCACCAATGTCCTTTAGGGAAGGAAATCTGCCATCCTTACCTAGTCTGGCCTATATGTGACTCCAGAGCCACAGCAATGTGGTTGACTCTCAACTGCCCTCGGGCAACTAGGGATGGGCAATAACTGTTGGCCAGTCAGCGACGCGCATGTCCCTTCAGCGAATGAATTTTAAAAATCTCCCCATGTAGCTGTACTTCCATTTTCACATTCTCATCCTCATTTTCAAAGGTGCATTGGCCGTGCTAAAGTCTCCCTCAGTGTAAAAGTAAATGTTTATTTATTAGTCACAAGTAAGGCTTAACACTGCAATGAAGTTACTGTGAAATTCCCCTAGTCGCCACACTCCAGCGCCTGTTCAGGTCAATGTACCCTAACCAGCACGTCTTTCAGAATGTGGGAGGAAACCGGAACACCCGGAGGAAACCCACGCAGACACGGGGAGAATGTGCAAACTCCACACAGACAGTGACCCAAGCCAGGAATTGAACCCGGGTCCCTGGCGCTGTGAGGCAGCAGTGCTAACCACTGTGCCACCGTGCAGCTTAGGTACAATCCCAATCCTGATTTTAAATCTGAAGCCTTGTGTACACGTACCTCAGTCACACCCTTCCTCACATTCGACATTCCTGCCTCCACATTTACAAAGGTCTCTGTTTATACAAACTCCTAACTCTTCTAAACCCCCGGTGATATCAACTTCACTCAGTGACTGAATATTGTTAAAGCAGCAAATCTACTTTTTGCCGCAGTGACCGCCCCCAGAACAGTCCATAACAGGCCACCCAGCACAAGTTCCCAACAACCTGCTTTCCTCTTGCTTTGAAGGTAAATGAGATGTTAAACGCAGTGATAAATGAGCGCTTTTTATTCTGAATATTTAATGAGGCCTAAAGTTGAAATTGTCAGGAGGCATTTGTTAATTACTGCACAGCTTTGGGCAGTTACAAATTATACCCAAACATTTGCCATAGACAATGAGTCTGTGTGAAACATGAATCGCTGAGACATCAGCCGTGTGAATAGTACATGCACACTGCCTCACAACCACACACATACATGCACACTGCCTCACAACCACACACATACATGCACACTGCCTCACAACCACACACATACACGCACACTGCCTCACAACCACACACATACATGCACACTGCCTCACAACCACACACATACATGCACACTGCCTCACAACCACACACATACATGCACACTGACACACAACCACACACATACATGCACACTGCCTCACAACCACACACATACATGCACACTGCCACACAACCACACACATACATGCACACTGCCTCACAACCACACACATACATGCACACTGACACACAACCACACACATACATGCACACTGCCTCACAACCACACACATACATGCACACTGACACACAACCACACACATACATGCACACTGCCTCACAACCACACACATACATGCACACTGACACACAACCACACACATACATGCACACCGACACACAACCACACACATACATGCACACTGACACACAACCACACACATACATGCACACTGACACACAAACAAACACATACATGCACACTGCCACACAACCACACACATACATGCACACTGCCTCACAACCACACACATACATGCACACTGACACACAACCACACACATACGTGCACACTGCCACACAACCACACACATACATGCACACTGACACACAACCACACACATACATGCAAACTGCCACACAACCACACACATACATGCACACTGTCACACGATCACACACATATATGCACACTGCCACACAACCACACACATACATGCACACTGACACACAACCACACACATACATGCAAACTGCCACACAACCACACACATACATGCACACTGTCACACGATCACACACATATATGCACACTGCCACACAACCACACACATACATGCACACTGCCACACAACCACACACATACATGCACACTGACACACAACCACACACATACATGCACACTGCCACACAACCACACACATACATGCACACTGCCACACAACCACACACATACATGCAAACTGCCACATAACCACACACATACATGCACACTGCCACACAACCACACACATACATGCACACTGACACACAACCACACACATACATACACACCGACACACAACCACACACATACATGCACACTACCACACAACCGAACACATATATGCACACTGCCACACAACCACACACATACATGCACACTGCCACACAACCACACACATACATGTGCACTGCCACACAACCACACACATACATGCACACTGCCACACAACCACACACATACATGCACACTGAGAAACAACCACACACATACATGCACACTGCCACACAACCACACACATACATGCACACTGCCACACAACCACACACATACATGCACACTTCCACACAACCACACACATACGTGCACACTGCCACACAACCACACACATACATGCACACTGAGACACAACCACACAAATACATGCACATTGCCACACAATCACACACATACATGCACACTGACACACAAACAAACACATACATGCACACCGAAACACCACACACATACATGCACACTGCCACACAACCACACACATACATGCACACCGACACACAACCACACACATACATGCAAACTGCCACATAACCACACACATACATGCACACTGCCACACAACCACACACATACATGCAAACTGCCACATAACCACACACATACATGCACACTGCCTCACAACCTCACACATACATGCACACTGTCACACGATCACACACATATATGCACACTGCCACACAACCACACACATACATGCACACTGCCACACAACCACACACATACATGCACACTGACACACAACCACACACATACATGCACACTGCCACACAACCACACACATACATGCACACTGCCACACAACCACACACATACATGCAAACTGCCACATAACCACACACATACATGCACACTGTCACACAACCACACACATACATGCACACTGACACGCAACCACACACATACATACACACCGACACACAACCACACACATACATGCACACTACCACACAACCGAACACATATATGCACACTGCCACACAACCACACACATACATGCACACTGCCACACAACCACACACATACATGTGCACTGCCACACAACCACACACATACATGCACACTGCCACACAACCACACACATACATGCACACTGAGAAACAACCACACACATACATGCACACTGCCACACAACCACACACATACATGCACACTGCCACACAACCACACACATACATGCACACTTCCACACAACCACACACATACGTGCACACTGCCACACAACCACACACATACATGCACACTGAGACACAACCACACAAATACATGCACATTGCCACACAACCACGCACATACATGCACACTGACACACAAACAAACACATACATGCACACCGAAACACCACACACATACATGCACACTGCCACACAACCACACACATACATGCAAACTGCCACATAACCACACACATACATGCACACTGCCACACAACCACACACATACATGCACACTGACACACAACCACACACATACATGCACACTGTCACACGATCACACACATATATGCACACTGCCACACAACCACACACATACATGCACACTGACACACAACCACACACATACATGCACACTGACACACAACCACACACATACATGCACACTGCCACACAACCACACACATACATGCACACTGCCACACAACCACACACATATATGCACACTTCCACACAACCACACACATACGTGCACACTGCCGCACAACCACACACATACATGCACACTGAGACACAACCACACACATACATGCACACTGCCACACAACCACACACATACATGCACACTGACACACAAACAAACACATACATGCACACCGAAACACCACACACATACATGCACACTGCCACACAACCACACACATACATGCACACCGACACACAACCACACACATACGTGCAAACTGCCACATAACCACACACATACATGCACACTGCCACACAACCACACACATACATGCAAACTGCCACATAACCACACACATACATGCACACTGCCACACAACCACACACATACATGCACACTGACACACAACCACACACATACATGCACACTGTCACACGATCACACACATATATGCACACTGCCACACAACCACACACATACATGCACACTGACACACAACCACACACATACATGCACACTGCCACACAACCACACACATACATGCACACCGACACACAACCACACACATACATGCAAACTGCCACATAACCACACACATACATGCACACTGCCACACAACCACCCACATACATGCAAACTGCCACATAACCACACACATACATGCACACTGCCACACAACCACACACATACATACACACCGACACACAACCACACACATACATGCACACTACCACACAACCGAACACATATGTGCACACTGCCACACAACCACACACATACATGCGCACTGCCACACAACCACACACATACATGTGCACTGCCACACAACCACACACATACATGCACACTGCCACACAACGCACACATACATGCACACTGCCACACAACCACACACATACATGCACACTGCCACACAACCACACACAAACATGCACACCGACACACAACGACACACAAACATGCACACTGCCTCACAACCACACACATACATGCACACCGACGCACTACCACACACATACATGCACACTGACACACAACGACACACATACATGCACACTGCCACACAACCACAAACATACATGCACACCGACGCACTACCACACACATACATGCACACTGCCACACAACCACACACCTACATGCACACCGACGCACTACCACACACATACATGCACACTGCCCCACAACCACACACACACATGCGCATTGCCACACAACCACACACATACATTCACACTGCCACACAACCACACACATACATGCACACCGATACATAACCACACACATACATGCACACCGACACACAACCACACACATACATGCAAACTGACACACAACCACACACATACATGCACACTGACACACAACCACACACATGCATGCAAATTGACACACAACCACACACACACATGCACACTGACACACAACCACATACATACATGCACACTGCCACACAACCACACACACACATGCACACTGACACACAACCACATACATACATGCACACTGCCACACAACCACACACAAACATGCACACTGCCACACAACCACACAGACACATGCACACTGACGCATAAATTGACACATATATGCTTGCACACTGACACATACTCAAACACATGCACGCTCATCGACAGACACGCACACTGATACACACAAATGCATGTACATCGGCACGCACACACACGCACATACACTGACACACCTGTAAATACAAACACATTCTTCCTAATCTAACTTGGATGGCTAATTGAAACTCATAAGCTAAAGAACTCAAATATCCCGACATGTGCAAAGCTCTCCGTGAGCTGTGACTATCGAGACAGGTGTTCAAAACAAATCAAGTTTGAAATTTCAGGGCAGGGCCAATTGGAACCACATTAAAATATCTGACCAGTTAACTGAAGGAAATGGGAGGCAGGAGCAGATTAACTCAGAGATTCTGGAGCCCATTCCCTGGTAAAACTCCCCAAACACCGGAAAACCTTCCCAGCATCATCGCTGAATGGGCTAGCTGTAATTTTGAAGCTATGCCCCCTCTATAGGGAGGAAGCATTTTCTCTCTACCTGGTCTGTCTGCCTCTTTAACCATCATCAACACCTCAATTCGATCATCCCTTCATCTTCAAGACAATACAAGTTAAATCCACACACCCTGAACTCATAATTTAGCCCTTTTGATTCCAGTCTCATTCTGGAATGTTGCATGTGTGAGGATTCACAGCGTAACACCACAACTAGAATCTGCAGAGCACTATCAGTCCTCCACATTATTTATTTATTTATCATTGTCACAAGTAGGCTTACATTAAGACCATAAGTCCATCAGACATAGGAGCAGAATTAGGCCACTCAGCCCATCGAGTCTGCTCCGCCATTCAATCATGGCTGATATTTTTCTCATCCCCATTCTCTTGCCTTTTTCCCATAACCCCTGATCCCCTTATTAATCAAGAACCTATCTATCTCTGTCTTAAAGACACTCAATGACCCGGCCTCCACAGCCTTCTGCGGCAAAGAGTTCCACAGATTCACTATTCTCTGGCTGAAGAAATTCCTCCTCATCTCTGTTTTAAAGGATTGTCCCTTTAGCCTGAGGTTGTGCCCTCTGGTTCTAGTTTTTCTGACTGGTGGAAACATCCTCTCCGTGTTCACTCTATCCAGGCCTTGCAGGATCCTATAAGTTTCAATAAGGTCCCCCCTCATCCTTCTAAACTCCAACGAGTACAGACCCAGAGTCCTCAACCTTTCCTCATCTGACAAGCTCTTCATTCCAGGGATCATTCTTGTGAACCTCCTCTGGACCCTTTCCAAGGCCAGCACATCCTTCCTTAGATAAGGGGCCCAAAACTGCTCACAATGCTCCAAATGGGGTCTGACCAGAGCCTTATACAGCCTCAGAAGTACATCCCTGCTCTTGTATTCTAGCCCTCTCGACATGAATGCTAACATTGCATTTGCCTTCCTAATTGCCAACTGAACCTGCACGTTAACCTTAAGAGAATCTTGAACAATGACTCCCTTTGTGTTTCTGATTTCCTAAGCATTTTCCCATTTAGAAAATAGCCTGTGCCTCCATTCCTCCTTCCAAAGTGCATAACCCCACACTTTTCCACATTGTATTCCATCTGCCACTTCTTTGCCCACTCTCCTAACCTGTCCAAGTCCTTCTGCAGCCCCCCTGCTTCCTCAATACTACCTGTCCCTCTACATATCTTGGTATCATCTGCAAACTTAGCAACAGTGCCTTCAGTTCCTTCCTCCAAATCGTTAATGTTAATTAACGCTGCGATGAAGTTACTCTGAAAACCCCCTAGCCGCCGCACTCCGACGCCTGTTCGGGTACACTGAGGGAGAATTTAGCACGGCCAATGCACCCTAACCAGCACATCTTTAGGACAGTGGGAGGAAACCGGAGCACCTGCAGGAAACGCATGCAGACACGGGGAGAACATGCAAACTCCACCCAGGCAGTGACCCAAGGCCGGAATTGAACTCGGGTCCTTGGCGCTTTGAGGCAGCAGCGCTAACCCGCTGTGCAAGCAAATGTTCGCCTGCACAGAGAATCTCTGATGGAACACCACTGAACAGTTACTGGAGTGGAATTGACTGTTTCATTCAGCTCGGGGAGACTGCCGTGGTCCCATTCCCACTGCAGCTGCTGATTCGTGAATCCTCCTCAGCCAAGTTTATTAACTTTGCCGATGTTCTTGGTCCATGTCATTGCGTCTCTCCCCCACCCCTCCCCCCACCCACCCCCCCCCCACCCCCCCCCACCCCCCCACCCCTCCCTCCCTCCTTTCTCTCTGCTGAGGTTTGCAGTTTTTTAATCAATTTGTTTTCTCTCCCTGTGTAATCAGATTGTCAGCTAATAAGGGTGAGCTATTTGAAGGAAATGACATGTCAGCAAACTTCCAAATAGAATTTACTTTCAAACATTCTCCTACCTCGACCCCCGCGCTGGCCACCGCCGCAGAGTGAGAACGGAGAACTTGGCATTCCAGCCAAAACTCCATTCACTTCCGGCAGCAACGGAGAATCCCAGCCGCGGGCAAGGACGGAGGATTTTGCCACTGGTGTAATTGAAACTTGGGTCAGAGGAG